>NW_015113230.1:162113-208592 GCF_001443285.1 Poecilia latipinna | reverse complement strand
AGGCATTTGCTAAAATCAAAAAAACGTTTATATTATTCCCCATGTATGTATACTCAGCATCACATCTTGGCAGAAAAAAAACAAAAATGTGAACATTTTTGCAAACTTATTAAAAAAGAAAAACTGAAATATCACATGGTCACAAGTATTTTGACCATGCCACATACATTTTACACCAGGGGTCAGAAACAACCCAAGTAATTCACATATACAAATAAATTAAAGCAAATTAGTCCACAAGTGAAGTGTTGGGTATACTAAGATATCCTTCAATTTGTGACACTCTTTCCATTTCAAGAGGAAATCAGAGCAGAAATATGGCTGACCACATCCTTTAGGGTATGTAGATCTGACCAATAGGACGCACACTCATCTCTGGGACGGTTTAACACACACTTTCAGACATTAACAAACACAAGTATGCCCACAGATATGCACACAAAGACACACACACACTTAATGGGGACCAGTTGGCTGGGGTAAAACAAAGCTTTTTGGATGGCTTTGTTCTCAGCTGATCACATCTTTTCGAGGCGGCTTAGAGGTCTGAGTTGAAGTATTAGAGACGTTTTTAGTAGAAAGAACATTTAAAGACACAGCAGAACACTTTTCAAATGTTGCATTTATTTTTCTTTGGCACTTTTAATGTGCTAGCCAAAAAAAAATTAGAATAGCCTCATACTTTGAAATGTTGTCACAATCATAACATTGTTTATTTAATTGTAAAGTGAGTTCCCATTTTCTTCCATGATGCCTATGCTCCTTAGTGTGAATTATTGCAAACTAAAATGAGCATGCTCCTGTAAATTCCCAGTAATGCCAGAGATCTGATAGTTTCCCTCCTAGTGAACCTGTCTGGATGTGTCTGTTCTGCCTTTGTAAAAACAAGCCGTCTCGCCTCCGATGGTAGTGAGATTAGGTTTTCTGTGGCTTCTAGTTAGCCGCAGGGCTAACTAGAAGTCCTGTGGTGTTTTTCAAGACTGGATTGCAGGTCTATAGCCAGTGGAAGCTCCCAGCTACAGTGATGTCAAATTTTAACCTGCGATAATATATAACTTCCTTTGCCGGCGTTCCGAGACAGAAAATCAAACTCACGTCTGTGTGTGAAAGTGTGACTTATATTTTCATGGCTCAGCTCAGCTGCAGTGGAAATTTTCACACATCTGCCTTTGCCTTTGAAATCAAAGACGTTGCTTCCTTTCATCTGTCTCAGATTGTTAGGCTGTCTCCAGAGGCAGTCGTTCCTAACCATATGTCCAGGTGTCTTCTTATCTGCCTGTTTTCTTCTGGTGTGAGACTACACACTTCTACATTTCTTCAGTCTATTTAATGTAGCTCTTTGTTTTCAGGTTTGTTGGTGTGGCAATGCTGATATATGCATGGGACACCCTCTTCGAGAGAGAAAACTCAAAAATATACACTCATATAGTAGCTTATCTCAAAATCAATGAAAAAAAATACATATATACAGTAATATTTTTTGTTTTGGGGCGAAAGTGGCTCAGGAGGTAGGGACTGTGGCTACAATGTAGCTTAACACCATCAGGGTGTGAATGTGGGAATGTATAGGATAATTAACTACAGACTTGATAAAGCACTATAAAATACAGGCCACCATTGTTTTGACAACACTATGCTAACTCAATTATAGGAAGAACTACTAACTTGATAGTCGATGACACTCAAGAAAGACGGTAAGCTACAAATGATCATTAATAAAGAAAAATCTGGTTGTTTATGAATATTAATTGAAAGTTGGGTGGAAGGAAAAAGTGTGGCAGAAAAGGAACACTAGTAAAAGGGGAACTTGGGAGCCCTTTCTGTGATTTTGAAGCAAGAGCCCATCTGAGATATTCACAAATCAAACTTGTATTCACCACACCGAAATGTGTGTAGCACATCTGACTGCAACTTCTTCATTCACTGTGCTAAACACACTTGTGAACTGGGATAATGAGGAAAAAAAAGATATGTTTTGCTTTTTTTGTTTTTTTAGATTAAATAAAATGTTGCATCTGGAAATTCAGAGACGATTTGAGTCATGTTCAATGCTGCTGTTAGTCCACTGCGTGTTGTGGCACTTTCTGCTTATGGTGTCTAAACTAATAACTACAGTTTCAACGTGTTTGATTGGACAGCAAAATGGGCTCAGAGAATCTACGGAGTTCTGTGAAGTCCAAGGGGACATGCCAAATCTAACAATACATATGAGCTGAAAATTCCTATTAAATCAACCTGGGTTTCCTCAATACCTCAACAGCCTCCTTCATATGAACTATATCACTCTGGAAAAAATAAAGAAATACATATTTTTGTCCAATGAGTTGTTCTTCTTGAATCAAAGCAGATCGCTGATTTGGTGTCCTGCATACTTTCAGACTCCAGTGGGAGGAGCCAAACGGCGCTGTTAGGTTTTAAATCCACACGTGGTCTCCGTCTCAGGGCTTGTTTAGCAGCAACGACGCACTGCTGAAAACTTCGGACGAAACTCATGCCAGCGCACTGCACACGCCCGCTGCAGCAGGGGTAAACTGGACCACACAGAGGCGAGAATGCCATCTCACCCTCTCAACCAGTTTTCCGAACTGGAAGACATAATGAGCAAGGTAAACGAAACAGGGGGCGGAAACGCGCAAAAGAAAAGTTGAGCGGAGGACAAGTTGGTTAGCTAAAACTCCGGAGGGTGCTAACATTATTAGCTTTTTAGCTGCTCCACGAACTCTACAAATAGTTTACTTAGTTGTGTCTTTGCGTTTTCTTGCCTTGCGTTACAGAAAGGTTGTTTTCAGGGTCGAGGGCCGGTTTTAGTCCTGTTGTTGACTGTTTTGTCTGCTAACTAGAAGCTAAATAGTCTGAGCGTTGTGGCGCCTGTTCAGCAGCCTCTTCATAACAGCGGCCTATCATCAAACTGAGCGACATTCTTACAACTTTTCATGCTTAATATAGCGCTCAAGCTATTCCCCGCCTTTTCAGACTGAATCTGAAGTAAAGTGGCCGCCGACTTAAAGAAGTAACTGCCAAAAAAAAAAAAAAAAAAAAAGTTTATTCAAAACGGCAAAGTCAAACTGAGTTGTAACTTAGGATTTTTTCTCTTCGTATTGGGCTGCAGTCACTGAGCGCCTGTTCATATTTCTGCTTTGCTTATACTGTAGCTCGTTTTAGCTTCATACCCAAGTTTCTGTGTTTCTTTAAGCTTATGTCCAGAACAGCAGCAAATACCTATGGTGATAAAAACTACTCTGAAAATGTTTGTTTTTCCTTTGACTTTACAAACCATCCATTACATTCGACTTTGGCTTGTGTTTATAACGTTTGTTGTTTATTAAGAAAACAACTTGGTTTTCCTGTGCACATTTCTTTTAGCTGAGGTGACTGTGATCAGCTTTTATAAAATTTTATTCTGATTTAAATGGCATAGTTTAAAAAAAATTATTTGTTGTCCTTTAACCACCCAGTCGCTGGTCAGGATGGAGCATCCACAAATCACCCAGATCCAGATATAAGCTAATTTATTGGTGCATCTCTGCCAAATGCACAATGTAAAACAAGAATATTTCTTTCTTTCTCAATTTCTGACCCCCTTTCGTACTGAAGTGGGGCAGTTATTAGTGTTTCCTTTATAGCAACTGGCACTAATAATCTGGTGAAGTTTTGGCTTCAACTCTGACTTGAGCTAGAGGAAAGAACTGGAGCTGGAGGTAGGCTCATGGAGTAAAGCAACCAAAGTGTTTTGATCACCATGTTTGAAATTCTATCTAAGCACAGCCTCAATTAAGACAAAATGCGGTAAAAACACTAAACCTAACAAGGGGGAAAATTTGGATCATCTCAGGCGCAGCATCAGCCCTCTGATCCTGCAGGAGATCAATTTCATTTTTAAGCTGCATCGAGCGGCACTTGGAGTGATTTTTCTCCAGGAAGGCCATTTGTAACTCCGTTCTTCCACATCGTTTGTCTTTTAATATCCTCAGATGTTAATAAATTTAGCTTCAGATACTGTTAAACTTTAAATGTAGTGATCACAACTGGTCACCTTTGGGTTCAGGACACCATTAACAGGTTAAGATACTCGATAAGAAGGACGAATGTGGATGCGTAACCATCCTCTCTCTCTCTGCACAGCATAACACAGACAAAGCACAGATGTAGTGTCATGCATACAGAGTGACTGCTTTGTTGAAGGAAACCTTATTGGAGATCTGGAAGTGGAGCCTTTTCAGCTGACACCCATGTATTGTTTACAGATGTTCTCCACCTCCTCTGAAGGAGAGAAATCCATAGACGGGTAGGAAGAGAGCTCCTTGCTCCGAGGCCTGTTGGCTGTAGGTTATTGATCACAAGGTTTCAGGGGATTTAACACTAGTTGTTAATTCAGCTGCACAGGGATGGGTGCCTTGCTGCCAGAAGCTGTCGGACTGTTGGCTGTGGTGCATTTCCTACATCTACACAGCTACAGCAGCACTTCTCTGCTCACTTCCTCACTTTCTTTACCAAGTCAACCAAGACAGGCTATTGGTTAATACTTAAAAAGTGCTTTATAACACTTTTTTGGTGTTATTTTTCTAGATGCTATACTGACTTGCCTCCAACTGCCATGGAGTAGTAGCTAAATAACTTTAAATAAAAAAAATCCAAAAGGTTTGCAAATATTTACTTTATAGAAATATTAATTAAAGCAACGTAAAACTCTTCTAATTCACAGCGCTGAACTGGTTTCTGAATAAAAGTGTTTACCCTCTAAATGTCAAATCAGTACAGCAACATGTTCACCAAGTTTTTATATTGAACTAAAGGTGCATATTGAGAAATCTCTGGTTTTAGTATTTCATTTTTAAAAAAATCACTCGATTTTACAGTTCAAATATTCACCCATATTCATTTTAGCCCATTTTTGGCTTGCAGTTAATAATAAAAAGTCAAAATTTGGCAAAATGTTTGGCAAAATTAGAAAATGCATTGCCTTGGCTGTTGAGTGCTAGATGCAATGAAAAGCTGAGTGTTAGCAAAAGGCTGGATGCCTGTATGTAACCAACAAAATATAACATTTTGTCTATGACTTAATAAGCTAATGCACACATCGGTCAACCATTCAATACTCTTCATTTTGGTTAGCAGATGTAGCCAGCTGGTCAGGTCAAATGCATATTAAGAAAATACAGTAACATTTCTGCTGTTGATGTACAATGTAGAAAGAAAAACCTTCAGATTTGTATGTTTTTCACCTGCTGATTCTTGTTAAAATCAGGAAATGTACCAACTCTGATCTGTGGCTGAATGAATTGTGCACATCAAGGATGCTTTGCTGTTGAAACACAACAACAGGTCGAAACCCTACGTAATGATTTCGAAAGGCACTGAGTGCAGCTGTAAATGTAAGGAACTGATTTTTAAGTTTAGGTCTGCTTCTTCTGTGTGAAATCATTTTGGGTGAAGGTAAACAAAAACAAAATTGTAAGGATTTGTAGCCCAGATCATTCAGACTGCCTCAAATCAGAAAACTTGATCTTAAACGGCGTCAAAGTAGGGGTAATGTTGTGGTTAAACATTTTAACACGTTTTCTTCCTCTTTTTTTTTTTTTTTTTTTTACAGCATTTTCTCAGTCTTGACCTTGGAGAGCAGAACAGACTGCCCCCCTCTGTGAACCTGGCCATGACTTCTCCGGGTTACGCCAGCGATCTGTGCAGAAGTTCCTCGTTCTCTCTGTCCAGCCTCCCCGCTGACTCGTCAGACGGCCTGTTTCTGGCCTCCAGCCAATGGGGGCAGCCGTCGGAAAGCCCGTCGCCCTCCCAGCTTGCTGCTAACTCCAACCAGTGGGGAAAGTTTGGTTTTCTCTCCCAACGCTCTGTCAGCCTGGTGGAGACGAGGAGCATGCCGGCGGCAAGCCTAGACTGGCCCAGCACTGAACTGAAGACGTCCCAAAGCGACATGAGCCCCACCGCCTTGCAAGCCGCCGCCGCCTCTTCGTCATCCAGCTCCTCCTCGCGCTACAAAACCGAACTTTGCAGATCTTTCACAGAGAACGGCCTGTGCAAGTACGGCGGGAAGTGCCAGTTCGCCCACGGCCCGGAAGAGCTACGCGATCTAAACAGACATCCAAAGTACAAGACGGAGCCTTGTCGCACCTTCCACACCATCGGCTTCTGCCCTTACGGGATCCGCTGTCACTTTATCCACAACAGCGAGGAGGAGAAGAAACCCACCTTTTCCCGCTCGTCCTCGTCGTTCTCCTCCACCCTTAGCGTTTCTCACCAGCCAGCAGGCTCCTCCTCTTCCTTGTCCTTGCGCTCTCACCGGCCGCCTCTGGTCAGGCAGAGTTTTAGCTTCGCCGGCTTTCCTTCCGCTCCTCAGCATGTCCTCCAGTCGGTCCTGACCGGCCACACGCCTCCCCCTGCCGCCGCCACCACCGCCTCGTTTACATGCGGCTCATCGGGCTCCCCTGCTTCCTGTGCCGACATCACCGACCTCCTCTCCAGCGCCTTCCTGGAGATGGACTCTGCCTTCGAAGTGTCCGGTGTCCAGCAGTGCCAGCCCTCGGCGGGCCATGTTGCCCAAACCGACCTGCGCTCCACCTTCCTGCCTTCCCCCGACTCAGGCTACTCCCCCAGTGGACTGTCGCCCACCAGCTCACCCTCCCTCCGACAGAGCCCCAGCAGCACCGACCATCACCTGGGGTCGCTTGGCGCCCGCTCTCTGTCTTATACCTCCCTGTCAGATCAGGATCAGGACGGCGGCAGCTCCACCAGCTCCCTCAGCAGCTCTGAGTCATGCGGGGGGAGCAACGACAGCAACGGGAAGCGCTTGGCGGTGTTCAGCCAGCTCTCTGTCCCATAGGATTGCTGCTGGCTTCTGGCTAATAGCAGCAGAGGTCTTTGAAATGAAATGTTCTCACCTTTAACCTCAGTATATTTTCGCCTGACTGACACATAAGACGTTCTTTACAAACTGTGGCATTAAAGGAGATGAGGACTTGATGGCAGACTCAAAACACTTTATAGAGATTTCCCTGTGTAGATTTATGTGGCTAAATTATTACCCCAACATGCACAAGCCACACTGATGCGTAAACTAAAGCATACATATCACCGCAGTAGTTTTACATCAACAAATGGGCTTTTATTCTTTACCTAAATAGTTTATATGTGCCATGAAGACAAACAGCCAAACAAAAAAACCAAATCAGTGTGATACGATTGATTTGCTCAACCGCACAATCATTCACTTGTCTAAATGTTTCATGAATGGTTTGCAGTATGTGACAAAGCCAAAGAGGACATGTTTTTGCAGCTCAGACTTCCTAATTACGGTCGAACAAACGGTGGCCAATGTTCAGGAGTTTGCTCCAATAACTGTACACAGTATTGTTTATAAGCTTGTGAAATAGTTTTGTGTGTTTTTTTTTTCTTTGTAAATGTGCAGTCTGAGGTTATGTTTAGATTATTGGCCTTAAACCTATAAGTCAGAGGGTTGTCTGTTTTCTTTGTTGTTTTTTTTTTTCTTTTAAACGATGTGCCTGTAATGTTTTTATCGGGTCCTGTTACGTTGTTGAGCCAAGATTCTGATTTGTTTGGAGAGATGGAAATGGAGTCTCATCCTTTTTTTTCTTGGAAGCATTAATTCAAACTGTCTTGGTATGTGTTGCCAGCTTGTGGGCGCTAGTTGCATGCCTAACCAGCAAGTCTAAGCTACAGTTTGAAGCATAAACGAGATGCCTGCGATTGGCATTTGGCTTTAACATATTTAAATCGAATCCTTCTTAACGGCTCTCTTCAAACACCCCCATTTTAGGTGCTAATGGTGTTTTTTTTTTTTTTTTTTTTTTTTTGAATTGATCTTTGACACAGACATTGCTATTAGTGAGTCTTTGTTTTTATTTTTATTTTTTTCTTTCTTGCTCTCGTCCACGGGTGCACCGTTACACCTTCATCAAATGTTTTAGTGATTCTCGTCTTGTTGCATCTCTCCATCATCCAGTGTTAATCCTTGCTGTTACGGCTTCATACTGTTCTCCTGATAAGATCCACTTGAAATGTGTCCGTTGCCTTACTGAATTAGATCCGGCATACTGTAGAGGTTTAGAGTACGTATGCTTAGTGTTCTAGAAACATTACTCGGCTGTATTTTTTATTTTTTTTTTTGTTTTTTTTTTTTGTGTGCGTGTGTGTGTTTACAGTAGTTGGTTAGACGAACAGGCGTCGTGACGTTCCTGGTCTATTTAAGAATCGCCTTTTTCGTCGACAAGTTTGAGACCTGTTTAGAGATAAAGGTGAACATCTTTAGTAAATTAATTTCTTTAATTTATTTTAACGTATTTATAGAGGACTTCTCAGTTAATGCTTGTATCGAGTTTAATATATTTGGGTTTCTTCTGCCTTTTTCTACTGAAAATAAAGTTTTTCTTTTTTTAAAAAAATAGCTTGTTTCTGTTTCTCACTTAACAGATATGCTAATGAGGCAGAACGTATTATTTCCGTTTGCTCCATCTTTTTGCGTAATCTGCATATGTTTTGACTTTGTTGCAGAACTGCATGCATCTGCAGCCATTCACACGTTTTTAGGTGCAGCAGGAAGGAAGGAAGGAAGGAAGCAGGAAATGACTTAACTGTCATATTTGGTTTTCAGTATTGACTGCATTTCTCCAGTGACCGTGAATGGTTTAGGTTCAAATATAAAGATTAAGAGCAGAATGAAAATTTGTTTTGTCTTAAATTTTAGATCTATAATTTACTTTTTTTTTTTTTTTCTTTGCACTTACCACTATTGGTCACGCTATAAAGTTGTCTGTGAGCATCAAGCACAAAATGTTTATTCATTGAACATTTCATTCTTAAATTAGAAGATTTTTCTTTTTAAATACATTTTTGCTTAAATGTGAGACCATGTTTTTACTTTTTTATACTATATCTCACTTTTAAAGGTGAGACATACAGCATGTAGTTAGTCAATATGTGGAAATCTTTTTTTGGTCCAGTTAAATCTCTTAGGTCTTTGTCTGTGGTAGCTTCACAAAATTAGAAACTCAGTTTTTTTTGTCAGGGATTTCTGCATCTTCCCCAACATTAAATCTTTTGATGCAGGTTTTCTTTGAGGCTAACGGTGTAACGTCCCTGCCTCTGCTAAAGAAAAGCATTCCCACAGCATGCTGTTGCCAACACCATGTTTCATATTGGGGATGTTTGTTTAACACCTTATCATATGTTGTATATCAATCAAAAAAAATATGTTCTTGTCATTTTTAGCTGAGCACCTTCTCCCACAGGCTTTCTGTGTTCCTTGCATGCAAAGGCAAACGCGTTATCTTGCTGGTTTTTGTCAGCATTGACTTTCTTTATTCTATCTGTACAATTCGAAGTCAAACGGAGCCAAAAAGATAAAATGTGAAAGTGAAACAAGGGTTTATTGTGAGATTCACCTCAGGTAACTCAAAAACTACAACTTGAAATGTTCAAATTGGTGGAAAAAAATAAACCAATGAATGAAAGAAGAATAGATTGGTAAACTGCTATTTGGAATGAGAAAGGGAATATTGCACACTGTTCTCGATAGTGGTATTGCACTTGTTTTGTTGCACTGCATGAGTATAAACGTGTTGTAATAAAGCAGTAAGAGTGAAAAAGCATTTTACAGTAAGTAACCAAATTAAGAAGAAGGTGACGGTAAGTTTGAGTCATTTAAACCCATGTGTTCAAACAGTTCAAATATGAAACGCATATGAAGAGTGTACAGAAATTTAACAGTGTGGTTTTGTGATGGGGGAACAAGATCCTGTTAAACCTGGTTGTTCTGCACTGCTGTGACGTTTTCCAGAGGATAGAAGTCAAAACAAACCATGTACAGTGCGAGTGAAATCTTTTATGGTCCTCCTGGTAGATCTGCTCTGGCAATAGGGGGTTCTTGAGGAGATGGGAGATAAGTCCCGATGATTTCCTATGCTGACCTCACGACTCTTGGTAGTATGTAGTGGACCTGCCACTGAACTAAGATGCTGCAGTTCAGTGTAGAAAGTTCAGCAGATGGACGGGTTTCTCTTTTCAGCCTTCTGAGGTGTCATACAATTAAATTATAAAAAGAGGTTTTCTATGTCTGCCTTGATGATTGTGTGAATTTTTACTATGTCAAAAATTCTAGAAAATGTATTTTGCAAAACAGTTAAATAATGGATATGATGGGTAGCTTCCTATTTAATATTACACTATTAGATAGATAAATCTACAGCGGAGCTGTTAACCATAACGCTAATGATTTTAATAATTTAGAAAATGTATGTGAAATAAAATGAAAATTATTTTTTCCAACTTATATGTTTTTTCTATCAACACACCAAGAAAACCAGAAAATGAGACCGCCCATACCGAATAACTTCCAGTTTAGAGAGAAGAACTGGATGTACAGTTTAGATTTACATAGATCAAGAGAAACAGATGAAACTTCACGTAGTTCCCAAGTAAGCATTAGTTTAGTAATTATAGCTGGGGAAAATTTTACAACTAAAACAAATTGCTATCATCAGCAAGAAGAACGGGAAACAAATGCACTGGATTAGACAAATCCTTTTTTTATTCAAGAAACAAGTGTTCCCAAAATGGATCTTTGTGTGATCCCAGGACTTATAAGAAATTGTTGATCAGGATAATTATAAAGCCACAGAGGAATATTTTTCCTTTAGAAGTGTAAGGTGAGAGATTCAGCAAAACTTTGTGATTTACTGTATTAAATGCCTTTTTCTTCCCCACAATGAACTGAAGCTCAATTTGGAGATTGTTTGATTAATGGCTGTCATATCAAGAATCTTTTCCAACTAAGCTGAGGATTTTTCTAGACTCTCCAGGGGCCTCAAGGCTGTTCTTTGATTAATGCATTCTTTATCCAGCCAATTAGTTTGCGTGCTTAGTTGTGCCATACTTTCATTTTCCAATGACTGCACTGCGCGTTAAGCCCGGGGATACGGTTTTACAACCTGCTTTTAACTTCTCCACAGCTTTCCCAACCTCTCTGCTGTATTCCTTGATCTTCATGATGTCGTTTGTTCATTAATGTTCTCCTGAGGTCTTCACAGAACAGCTGCTTATACTGAAGACTAATTACACACAGGTGGAATATATATCAATTAATTTACTTCTGAGTGCAATAGTTTTAAATAGGAGGATCGGATTAAAGAGCAGACACAGAGGATGAAGTAGATGTGAAACACATGAAAACCTTTCAGATTTTCACTTGTAAACATTTTGGAAACCCATGTAACACATCTGTTCCTACACACAATTATGCATTTGTCTCTGATGGTTTCTAACATAGCATAACCCAATATATAACATCTTGTGATTTTGTCATAACAGAATACAGAGAAGCTCAAGAATGTTTATTCTGGTGTTATTGCCACTTACACCGCTTTCCACTTTCTTCCTGCTCAGCTGTGTGAGGTGTGACCTAGTTTAGTCTTCTCTAGTCGAATGACTAAAACATGATTGTGGATTTTTTTAGTTTTCAGTTTTCAAATATTTTTTTGGTTAGAAAAATATAGAGGCTATCTCTATGTATGAATAAAGATAGCATCTCCCATGTTTGGCACAAAATGTATACAGGTGCCTATCATTCAGATAAAGTAAGAGAATGGTCTTCTTAAAGATCCTCATTACTGACTCACAAGAAGTCTTTATTTTTTTTTCCTCATACATGCACTCACTCAAGCTCTATTATCTAGTCTCTACAGCAGCAGATGGGTTGGCCTTCCTGGGAGTGATTGGTTAGCTGTGCAGGGTTTAGAGGCATGTGTGTGCTTGTATGGGTATGTGGCATTGTTTCCTAGAGACATTATCCCACACTCCTGCGCTGCGGGACAGAGGAAAGGCAGGCAGATGGCTGCATTCAGGTCCACCACAGGTCAACATATGGGCCATGGAGACAAAGTTTGTGTTTGTGTGTCTGTGAGCCTGAGCATCCCGCCATGCATGAGTGGAAGAAGTTGAATGAAATAAGAAAGGGGGAGGAAGATGAAAACTGGTGAGAAAAGAGTTGTGGGAGAGTTTGAGAGGAAGAAACTTTGTGTCTTCCCATGAGATAATGCAAATTAAGCCCAGCAATATGGGTGCATGAGGACTTGTTACTATTAGCTCAGAGCGAGACTCATTTTCATTTCCCGAACTCAAACAGCTGTCACATCTGGAGAGGTTTTCTTCAGTGTTGTTCCAGCCAATCCCAACTAATATGATTAAAGGAAATCAGGTGTGGGGAAAAAATAAAAAAATAAAAAAAGCAAACAAAAAACAAGGTAGGTGCACAAAAGCATGATAATCTGTTGCTAACTTATTACCATCTTGCTGCCATTAAAATTTTTGGAGCTCAGTCATTTCAATGTTCTTGGACTTTGTTTTAGTTAAAAATTGCAAAAAATATTTAAATGAATAAATAAATAAATAAACTGTAGTAATCTGGTTGCATAAATGTACCCACCCATAAAGTAATGCTTAGCATTCACACTTCTGTGGTAGGAAGATGTCAGCATCAAACATTTCCCTACTTTGCCTTGGAAAGTTCCCTAAATCTTCCAGATTGTGAAGACAACTTAATGTTTTCTTCTGTTGATTTTTACGAAGGTTTGGTTCACTGTGCAATAAAAAATCGGTCTTCATTTTTCAGCTTTCTAGCAGTCACCTGGACAATTGGTTTTCTTTTTTTTTTTGTCAAAGCTTAATTGTGTCTCGATCTGGTAATGATTTCACAGACTTTGACAGAACCCCAGTTCCTCCTGAAGGAAAGTAATCATGATACCGTCACCAGCATGGTTCACTGTGGGTAGGCCGTGCTTTTGGCAACGTTCACAGTTTTGACTGTCGACGGTGGTGACAGCCGTAGCAGTTTATCCTAATCGGAGTGTTAACCGAAATTCCCACAAGGTTTTGGGAGACTTTAGCAAGATCTGGATGTTTTGTTTGAAATGCAAGACTGTACTCTAAAGTCCAGCTATAGGGGGAGTATTGGAGATTGCTGACTTCTACTTTTTTTGTATCACTATTGATTGATGGCAGACAATAAAAGTCTGATTGCTGAACATGATTTAAATAGGTGATTTAGCAAAGTAGCAGTTAACACACTCAAGAAAACGCTAAACTTTTAAAGAGAGATACACGCTCCTTGTTGTCAGAAATAAACAGGTAAATGAGTAATTTTTTAGTCTGGACAGCATATTTCTTTGTACTTGTCTGGTGAACGTTAGTTACAGAAACATGAACGGTTCTGAGCGCAGCTCTTGAGCCCCCTACGTTCAGGCCTCCCTCTGTTCAGGCTCCTTTCTGAGACACAGGGGAGGGGAGCAAAGACGTGTGGAAAAGGAGACAAAATGTCCCTGCTGAACTGTAACTATTGTCCCTCAGTTTCACAGGAAGAATCAGTCTCCATATAACCCAACTTCTCAGCAGAGGAATTTGTTTGCAGGTGAAAGGAAACACTCCCTGAAGACCACGATTACACCTTTGTCACCTTTTTCTGTTTCCTTCTCCTAACTCTCTGCTTCCAAGAACCTCCAATGAAAGTCTCTTTTCTTCCTTTCTTCTCCCTACAGCCTCCTTCCAGGCTCTCCATTTTCTTCATCTATTTTTCTTTTTTGCCCACTCTCCTAATCTCCTCCTCCTCCACCAACTTTCTAAAACTCTACCCCCTCTCAGTCTTTCTCTAATCCCTCCTCCTGATTATTTCCCTCCTCTCAAGAGAGGATTTGGGCTGTTTAATGGGTTGCAACAAACAGAAAAAGACTGAGCTTAGCTGCATAGGAATACAGACGACTAACTGAGATTCCTGGCCTGTTTTTTTACCTCCTCCTCTGGACTCCTATGGTTGAATAAAAGTTTCATAAGGGTTACATTGCACTGTGCAGATTTACAAGTGAAAAATAACTATGGTATATTCAGCAATTTTCCTTAACTTCTCTTGAAAACTTAAAGTAGCTCAAGCACACTTGTTTTTGAGACGGGAACAAAACAGAGCTATAAGAGAAATTAGAGAGAGGTAGTCAAGTAATAAAATCTTTATCATCCACACGTACAATTAAAAAAATACAAATCGAGTGAAGCAAGGCTTAAAATATTCTCAATTCAATAGATCTTTAAAAACCCTGAATCATTCACTGCTCATCTTACAGAACATAAACCTATCAAGCAAAACTATTATTTTATGAGTTGTAACAATAAAGAATACATTATTCTTCACTGAAACTGGGAATTTTTAAGTAGGTGTCCCACATGTGTCTTTCTCCCTAAACCAAATCTCCTTTGAGGAATGTTTATGTTGCTGATGGAAAACCTGACAAGAGCACAACTGGTATTACTCTCCTTTAGTTGAAAAAACAACAACACTGTTGTCTTTAGCAAGCATATGATAAAAAAAATAGAATACAAGTATTTGTGTAAAGTGAAACTGAGAAGTGAATAAATAACGCCTCAAACGTATAAAGATTGTGTCATGTGTCTCCATCTGGTGGCTTAAAGAGGCTACTGCTTTCAAAAGATTTCTGAATCGAGTTTCTCTACCAAACATGACAACACTTTCCATGGAGTGTAGCATTGTTTATTACATCACAGTTTTATGTAATAAAAGTCATATGGTCTTCTTGTTTGAAGACCATATGACTGAACAGAGAACAAACATATTGTTACTGAACATAACGCAGTTCAAGAAAGAATTTTAACAAACATGATTTACAGCCGACTGAGAAAAGATATATACACGTGAAATCAGGTCGGTATTCTAAATCTAGTGTTTGGTAGAAATAGGTCAATCATCTTAGAAGATCAGTGTCACCCACAAACAAGATCTGATTCTAATTATACATTTTTAATGCACGCTTGACTTGGGAACACAAGATCTGCGTAACCCAATTCCATTTAAAACCCTGCGCCAGCAACAAGAATCCAAATTATTACCAATTGACTGCAGAGAGGCAAAAATGACAGAAGGCAGCTCAAAACACCAGACCTTAATGCAGTTCTGCCATCTGGTTTTTTTCATACCTGTTCTGTTCACAAACTTTACGATCACTGGCCGCATACACCACCAGCATCCGACATTTAGCTAACAGTTCGAAGCTGATAGCTAAATGACTTTCGAAGCTTCATTCGAATGTCATTCGATGTCCTAAACTTGCATCAGGTTTACATTAACTTTGACAATCAGGGAACAAAATATAGGAT
Source organism: Poecilia latipinna (assembly GCF_001443285.1). Lineage (NCBI taxonomy): Eukaryota > Metazoa > Chordata > Actinopteri > Cyprinodontiformes > Poeciliidae > Poecilia > Poecilia latipinna. The sequence continues at coordinate 193,412 of NW_015113230.1, read as the reverse complement.
GAATTTCCATTTCTAATTGTAGAATTGGCTTTATTTTTGTGTTTTTTTTTTCTTTTACTACTCTTTACATTTAATATTTAGGTCCAGCAGTTTTGTTCCCAAGCGAGGCTCCCCCAGTTAGTTGATTAAAGCAACCTTTTACAAATCATGAATGTTTTAGACAGATTTAGTCAGAAGTTTGCTTTGGATAAATGGTTCTAACATTTAGCTGATCAGTCAGTGCCAGCCTCTCTCAAAAATACTTTACACAAGAACTCATAGCTTTTTATATTACACGGTTTAAATGGACAAGCATTTCAAAAATTAAAACAGAGGAGAAAAAAAAAACGCACAAAACCAAAAGTGAACTAAAGAGCCTCCAAGGTGGGCTGTTGAAGTCCAAACAGTGGTTTGGAGGATCTGAGTTGACCCATCCATCACCCACTTGACCCATTTGTGATCATATATTCAAATGTCCGTTATGATCAGTGGAAATGCAGGTACAACCCTCCCAACACGTTGGCACCATTTATGTGTACCGGGGTAACAAAGGCAACTGGGTCACAGCTTCTGGATGACCACCTGAAACTTACCTGGGAGAACAAGAGGCAAAAAAAAAAAGGGAACCATTATTATAACCTACACAAAAGTAAAGTAACAAAATTGGACAGCACAGTTAATGAGATGTTCTGGGCTTAAGGATCAGTCATTTATCCTGTAGCAGTAGTTATTTCTTTATTCAATGAGACACACACTCAAACTCTAGTGGTCTCATTGAACACTCTTGTGTTTATCCTGGTTATGTAGGTTGCAAATTCTGAGTCTTATCAGTCCGGCCTGTTAAAGTAGCTACTTTAACAGCAACTTAAAAGTCTCCATTGAGACTTTTTAGGGGACAATGGCTGTTGTTCCAAAATGCACTAGTTGATTTTAGTAAACCATCAGACATGGTTGATCTTAAGGTTTCACTGAACAGGATGCACATTCTGGCTATTAGGACTGTACTATAAATATCAAATATGTTGCAATATTCATATCACAAAGTACTGTTTGGACTGCAGTAATAGTTTTCAAGTGTTATGAAACTGTGTTTTCACACTAAGGTAATCACACTGCTGCTGTTAAAGTCTTTCAGCAGCAGAGTCTCACACTGGACATTAATGACGTCCAAAATGCTGAAGGTCACAGACTGATGGAAGCACAAATGAGAAGGAGAGAAAAGAGGAAAATGGGGATATGGCAACTGATATTTTCATCATAATATTTACCAATACTATCACTAGTGCACAATTTTCTAACATTGTGAAGCCCTTGCAGACAAAAAACATACTTATAATATTCACAAAAAGAGATAAAATCAGTTCAAGTTCTATTCAAGTCATCTGTTAAAAAAAAAAAAAAAAATACCTTTTTTTTTTTGTTCAAATTGCAGTTAGAGCAAAAAACCATAGTCCTGCACATAGGAATAGAAGTCATGTATTGGACACTTACATGACGGCATGATGGAGACCTCAGCTGTCACCACACTCTCCAGCCCGAGGTTAGACAGAGCTCCTCTCACCACACCGCAAGAAAAAGCAAGATACTGGGAAAAAGGATGGATCGATCAGCTACAGCTTAGCTAAAACAAACTGACTTTCTAAGCTGCGTGTCATAATCATTTTATCTACTTTTTTATGCTAGATTTAAAATTAACAGCAGTGCACATCTATTTGAGTGCACTAGGTGACAATTGTGTACCTTGGGGGCCTGATCCAGATACTGTTTCCCACTGGAAAACTGAGTCAGTAAAGAAAACTTGTTGTCCTGTAGAACATAAGTCCCCTGTGGTGCAAAATACATGGTTAGACTGTGCTACATTTTATTCCGGACATTTGCTAATGCTCTTCTGAAACACCCACATTTTTAGAATTGTTACCATTTCCCTTAGTAGTTTTTTTAAAACCTCTTTTAAAAGAAGAACTTTACAGGCTTTTGGTTTTAGTTCAAATGCTGTTTGTCATTTATAGGAACCTTGGACAGAATTGGAGGCTTTGCCTTAAAGTTGTGTCTATTTTCCAATCTTAGTACAGAATATTATGTCTGCCGAAAATACATGAAAATACATACGTCTAATTAAGTCAGAATGTCATCAAAAATTTAGGCATTAATTTCTGTAAGTTAATATTACAAAGCAGTGTCTTGTTTGACACTGTCTTCAGCACAATAAATCAAATGAAATTTAATCACTGTGAACCAGATTCTCTGTGAACCAGATTTTTTCAACAATATTTTACCTGATGGTTTGTTCGGAGGTTATCCACTTGTCTCCTAAACACCTTAGTCCAGAAGTCTTTGCAAATAAACTTCATAATATCCAGCTCATCCTTAAAGCTGGGGGTGTCCCGTGTCAGTCTGCAAGCAAACATCAAATCATATACATATTAGAAGGGAGATCAGTGGTCGGATATGCATCCACTGTTAAACATCCCTGGTTATGAACATCACCTACCTCTCAATGAGACCTTGTCCCACCCTGAAACCCATCGCTTCTAAGAGAGAAATACATGCCGCTCTGTCCTTGGGTGCAATAATATATAGACATACAAGGGGATTGGTTAAAAAAAATGCAACAAATTATCTTGTAACGTAGTATTGTAAATGCTAAACTTGTGCTACATAGAATTAAGAGAGGAGAGAGAACACAGACTAAGCAATTACCGACTAAGAATTAGTATCCAACATGCCCAAAAGTCATTTAAGTATCATATTTTTTTGTATTTTGCTAACTTTGCAGCTTTGACTTTTATCTAACAGTTTTTATTTTCGTATATATTAATGGATCGGGGAAATGCAGTTGCTTACAAGCTTTTTTTTATGTCAGAAAAACAATTTGATTCAAGTTTATAAATGAACAGACCTTGTTGTCCAGCTCTCCTTTTCTCGACTGCTGCTCGTTGAAAATGTGCGAAACAATCTCCATATGGAGAAACTCAAACAAGGAGTCGTCTGCCATTCTGTAAAAAGACTCAAAATGAACATAAAACTCTATGAAAGGAAGGGACATTAAGAAAATCAGCTGTAAACATTAAAATCCTGTTCCTCTCTTTAGCATTAGCTAGCTAGATTTGATTAGCAGCCGGTGATTAAATATTTCTAAGCATAACAGAATGGGCTATACGAAAACGGAGTAGAGGAAAAAAAAAACAATAGAAGGATCACTTATAGAAATTAACCACCAAAAATATCGCATTAGATTCAAGTTTTCACTACATTAGCTTACTTGTCAAACCTCCCGTACTCTGCTAGCCTACTTCTGCTTCTCAGGTTGCACTCGATATATCCACCAGGACACCCCGTAAAAAGTATGCAGGCGAAGTTAAAGGTACTTTAATTAATTTATATGGATTATCAACAGGAGAAGAACCCTGTTTGTGCTACTAAAGACAAGGTAAGTAATGAAAATAATCTAGTGATTGAACAGCCTCCCTGATACCAGATAAACAGCAGGTTCACATCTAGATTTAGCTTCCGAGTACGCCGGCGTAATGCACAAACCTCTGTAACATACCAGGGAACCAATCAAAATACAAAGCGTATTTTTCATGCGCTTCCTGGATCCGATTTGATTGGATCTTAGAAAGCAAGCTACTTCCTCGCTCATGTGATTTGTTTTCGACAGAAAAGGTTGGACATTTTCTGCATTTGATTCCGCTCATACATCCATTGTATAATGCAAGCGCCGATTCTTTATATTTACAATGTAGTGACAATTTCAAACTGAGTGCTTTCGCTGCCCATCCAATGTTGTTTTGTTGCGTTTCCAGCCATGTCCAGCAGCAAATACCCGATAGTGGTGCAGGGGGAAGCGTCTGAAACGGACTCCGATGATGAAGTCTACATCACTTCTCTGACTTCTCACCAAACTACCGCAGGAGGAGCCAAGGTTAGCTAATAGAAATACAAATAAACTTTGAGCATTTGAGCTCTGTTTTTCTTAATGCGTTTTTGGATGCTGTCAGGTTCCTGGGGAAGCCTCGGAGACGGACAGTGAAGATGATCCGCAGCAGGCGGTCAGATCCTCTGTAATGGCTCAGGAGAGTGCTCAGATACTCAAGAGAGAGCTGCCCCCTCTTATTGTGGTCAGAGACAATCCCAATGTGCAGTCCATAGTAGAAGACAGGCCGAGCCCTTCACACAAGCCTTATGGTGAGGACACATGTTTGCACAGAGGTAACAACATAAAATCACCAACCTAATCCCTGTTTTGGTACTGGTTGAATGTGAACAGTGTTATGAAAACCTGCCATTGTGAAATAATGTATTGATGTTAAGCTTTGTGCATCTCTGTGCTTCATCTGATGTTTTAAACACCATTTTCATCCTGAAAGAAGGTAATTTTGAGTCTTTTTCCCCTCAATAACATCGATATTGCTATGAGTGGTGTTATTGTTAGAATAACCTAGCAGTTCTTTTAGCATGGTGCTTTCAGTAATGGGAATTTCCAGTTAATCTCAGATTAGGGTCACTCAAATTTAAAATTGTCCAATTCAGGTCACCAATGAAATTCTCAGGGCATCTCCAACTCCAGCATTTGAAATGCCTGACTACATTTGTAATAGTCATATTTCATAGAACTTTATTTCTGACAAATAACAGTGAAACTAAAGATCCATTACTGGCTTTACATATTTTTATGTTTTCAACCTAACCATATCACACAAACTTAGAAGGACATTATCCACTAAAGTTTCTTGTTTGGTTGTTTTTATCTATTTAGGTAGCTGTCAAGTCTGAGTCCGTGCTCTGTTTATAATTCTGTTAGCAGGAGATACCCTTCTGCAGCAGAAGCTGCAGGAGTCCAACAGCCGGCTGTATACGGATGTGGGGCAGAGGGTCCGACAGGTTTACGGCAGTGCCAGTAAGGAGGTATGCTGTGTTTCAACTTGAACCAATAATTTGTCAATGCATGACTTAATAGTTATCTAAAGTCTTTCTTCTCTACTGCATCTCTTCTGGCATGATCTGTCATCTAATTTACATGAAACAATTCCACACAAAAGTCAAAATTATTCATACCCCTGGCAGTTTCAGATGTACAATATATTTTATTTAGCTTGTTCTTGATAGGAAATGTGACGGGCATCTCTCAAAAGATAAGAAAGCAAAATAAGATGAATATGTATAAGAAAAATAAATAAATGTTCACTTTACATGTAAAAATTGCATATCAAAAAGTATCACTGCAATAATTATTGGAAAAATCTATTTTGGCATTATAACATTCAAATCATTCTTATATTTGCTGACCAGCTTTTTCTGCTTCCAACAGTATTTTAATGAATGTTCTTTAGTGATGAACTCTTAACAGTCTTTGAGGTTGGAAGGCCTCTTTGCCATCACCCTAATCTTTAGCTGAGATCAGATTCAAGTCGGTACCCAAACTGGGCCACTCCAAAAACATGAATATTTCTTTCAATTAGAAAAATCATGCTGGTCAAAATAAAAGATTACTTCTAACGAAATTCTCCCAGAGATAGGAACTATTTTGTGTTTAATAAAGTAAAAGTTCTGACATGCAAATGCAGACATGCACGTTAGAGCTGACAGAATTTCTTTGTGCAATCTGTTGCATGCACTTAAATGGTGGGCAGTAAAATATTGTGTAATTATGTGGCTACCAGGTCCAACCAGGTTTGATCTCTACTGGAATCAAATCCATACAGTAAGACGCATCTTCTCGGTTTATTGGTTAACTTTGTGTTTGTAAATTAGGTCCTCAGTGTGACATCTCAGCTGAATTCGTCCCAGAGCGCCATCATCAACGCTTCCCACAGTATCAGATTAATCCTGGACGATCTGAAGGCCGTGTCCGAGAAGATCGACATTATCACCAGCTGCCAAATACTGCCTGATATTAACATCAACCCTGGTTATTTAACTTCACCTACACCCTAATAAATGCTTTGCAACGGACTGAAATTATGACATATCTTTAAATAGCATCATACACACATGTACATTTAGTAATTTCAGAGTAAGACACAAAGATGAACAGTATGTTGTTTTACTTAAGTGGATGCAAATTTTCCCTACATATAAAAGTAAAAAGTGTTTGTAAGTTGCCTTTTGTTGTATTTAATTGACAGTGACTGTATGTAGCTTTCTGTTAATAGAAATTTAACCGAATATGTTTTTTTTTTCTTCCTTTAAAGAAAAAAGAAATATCTACTTTTTTAAAGAATAAATTGTATATTTAAAACCTGAATGATTATAAATAAAATGTTAGTCTCTGATTTCCATGGATGCTGTCTAGGTTTTCGATTTCTTTTTGTTTGTGGGTTGAATGTATCATATATTGTTTTTCAGAAGGGACTTCTAGGATAGATGAACATAGTTGCTTAAAAGAATATAAGCTAAAAATCAAACAAAATTGATAACATCATAATGCAAAACTTCAGTAAATGACCAAGAAACATTCACATAAGGAGACATTAAAATAAAATGATTTGCAGTTCAAATTAATAATTTTGTAGGGGAAAAAAAAGTGTGCTGTTGCAAATGCTTTTACATTATTAAATATCACCACAGTACAATGTCATGTTTATGACTTCTGAATCTTCACAATTCACTAAATACACATCAAATATATTTTAAACGGATGTTTAAATAAGACACAGTAGATTAAAATGACCAGTCACAATTACAAACATCTGCCGAACAACTTACTAATACAAGAAAATGTACTGCAAGCCATCAGTAGATCTATTTATGTAAGCATCCCCTCATACTCTTTAAACAGGGGTATAGATATACACCAACACCACCACCAGCAGGTTGAGAACGGTGCCTACAATACCCACAATGCCAAGTAAATGATCAGGGTCAACTCTGCACCTCTCCATTTTTTGGCGCAGACTCTGAGCATCAGCTGCCTGAAATAGAAAGTAGAACATAGATGCACATTTTAAATGTCTTGTAGAATTGATGGCCCCATGTAAATAGCTTAAGTCCTCCATACCCCTTTTTTTCTGAGAGTCATTTTCTTAATCTCTTCTTCAAACTGTGAAGAAGGTATTTGTTATTATTGGTAAAGAACAACTGGGTAAAAATATAAGCAGTGATGCATGATATCCACTTTAATGGATATATGATTAACTGGAATTTCCAGCTCATGAAAAATCAATTACAGCAATGTATTGGGATTTCTGGTTCGACATGGGATGGAAGTTTATTATGCACTTACACTAGTTATCCAGCAGATGGTAGTGTGTAGCGTTTCATACCGGAGACCACAGAAATGGCTCTGTACAAGTAAACCATTCACATTCACACGAACAAGAAAAAGGTTTTGATTGTAGTGACCTCTAAGAAAACTTTATCCCTCTTTCTCCTCCTCCCACATATATTTTTCTGATACAAACCATATCTTCTATTTACAGTGATCCACAGCTGATCTTTGGAGACTTTGTTACAGGAATGACACAATTTGTGCTTATGTATTTTTTTTAATTGAAAGAAAAATTTGGAAAACACAGCTTAGGTAAAATATTTAGTAATTTAGCAAAAATATGGTGATTTTCTACATACACTGAAAATCACAAAGTCTTGTGTCAGTTTTTTTTATTTTTATTTTTTTATAATTTGTTAAAGGAACAACTTTTAGATAGAGCTCACTTGCTTTAGATAGCTGTTTAGACCAAACCTCTCTGGTTGTATTTGTCGACTTTCCTCTTCTTTTCAGTCAATCTGCATTATAATCTAGGCTGTCTTATTTAGGTAGATGGGCTGTAAAATAATAAAAAAAATAAAATAAAATAAAAAAAAACTAAAGTCCCCAAAATATTTTGAAGTTTATATGCACAACAAATCTGGAACAAACTTCCAGAAAACTGCAAAAATGCCTTGTTACTGAAAGGTGCTATACAAATACAATTTTATTTATTGAAAAACGTTTACAAAACCTGGAGAACAACCAATTCAGACTACTTAAAAAAAGCACAAGAAATCCTATTACTTGGGGAAATAAAAGAATAAATAATTTAATTTAGCATTTTTCTGGCCAATTAAATTATTTGAAACCTTAGATTTTAAATAATGTACCTCAGTTCTAGTACTTTATCTGAAAACTATCCATGTTAAATGTAACATTCTGAGTTTACCTCAGTAGTGTTCCTTCGTCGTCTGTCTTCTCTCGGCACCGCTGTGGGCTCCATGTCTCTGCCTGGAAACCTTTTCAAATTGAAAGCAGTAGAAAGCAAGACTTCGGCAACTCCCAATAAAGAAAACGGTCTGATTGTTTATGCAGATTATGAAGAGCAAGAGCGAGCGCCGCTTTCGTAGCTGTTGGAGTTTAATTCTTGCGTTTTCTCTACCCCAGGCTGAAGAGGCTCACAGGTCTGTGATAAATGAGGGTTATGAAGGGATGCAGGTCGGACTTATTGTGCAGCTAACTGCACAGAGTGCCGCTCGGTGCAAAGGGACTTCTCAGCTGTCCTCCAACAGCTTTGGCATAAAGTCACATTAAAGTTGGCTCATAAGTGCCTGTGTGCATCTTGTCCAGTGGGAGTGTTGCAGAAGAGGATCAAAAGGCCTCCAGTGTCTCAGGGACTCTTCTGGATGTGTGTACATATGTTTAATTACTGCTAAAGAATGAGATGAGCCAAGATTATTTTATGTCAATAAGACTTCTTGAGTCACTACTTTGTAAAGCTACTGTCTCTATCTCTGCCAGCGTTCCATGTCTAGAGAAAGAGAAGTTAGCAGATTTTTCCTCCCGAAATAGTTTGAGTTCAGTCAGATTGGTTGGAGAGCTTTTCTGAATATTAGTTTTTCAATAAGAATCCACATAAATACAACAAGACATACAGGATTCAAAAGCAACCATCCATTTTAAAATAAAGCTTACAGGGAAATAAGCATTTCTTGCATCATGTTTTTTTTTAAATCTCCCTCAGATGTGTGTGTTAATGTGTGTGTGTAGCTATCCATCAGTCCCAGCTGTGCTGAGCGAGCATCAGGCTTTAAGGGCTTTTTAAGAGAGTAAGAAAAAAAGATCAAAAGAGCAAGTTTAAGTCAATAACAGAGAAAAATAACATACTGCAGGTTCTTGACTCAATAGATGCTAAACACGTGACTCTTATCTGAAATGTAGATTTAATTGAAACCCGCAGAGGTAAATAACAAATGCTTTTTAATCTCCGTGCAAACTAAAATCCACCTTCTAAATTCAAATCTACAAACAAATCTTTGCAGTTTTAATCTGATCAATTAAAATAAGTGCTTAAAATAACTAAATAAAGTGAAATAATTTAGTTTCTCAAATTCTACAACAGCTTATTTCAAGCAGAGAATATGCAAAAACAGAGAACTTTTTTCCCCCCTGTAAACACAGAAACATAATCGGACTGTGTTCCTCCTCAAATCTTTTCGGAGTGCCTGGACACTGAAAACAACATAATTGCTTTTTTGACTGTAAGCCATTTTTTTAATTCAGTAATCCAAAAGTTGCAGTTTAATTGCTATACAGCATGCACTTCATTCATTGCCACTGCTGGGAAAGTTGTGTGAGAAACATTAATATAAATTAATCTTTTATTAAAGTAGCATACTCTCATACTGAAAAGAAATTACTTTCACTCTCCACCAATGAGCTTTAGAGATTTGCTTTTACTTCCCTTGCAAACGCCTCACTGTGTGTTGTGTCGAGACTAATGTGGGACTTCGTCCGTCCACGTTTGCTCCAGTTTTTTAAAACTCTTTAATTATTGCTCTGACTGCAGATATGGGAAAGTTTAGGCAGTTTTCTCGCAGCCATTTCCTTACTTGTCAAGATCACGATTCCTGCACCTTGCTTGATGAGCGGCTAAGAAAAATGAGCCTCTGTGTCGCAGCATATTTACATTTCAAAGAAAAACAAAATCATAGTATTTAATGTTCACTGACTCTCTGATTAGAGTTGGGATATTCTTCACTTGTCCCCGTATTTATTGAACCTGTTTAACCACCAGGTTGCAGAGTCTGGCTACCGTTTCTTTTTTCAGATGAACACACAAACTCCTTTCCTTGTCCTTTGAGAGTGACAGAGAACAGGCAGGAACAGGCCTGGTTTCTGCTTCAATCATATCTCATCCTCATAATAACCAAGTCAGCATCACTGCTGAACATTGCATTTATGTTTTAAATCAGGCAATTGTGTTTCATTAGTCAGTTCTTTATTATTTAGATGTAAGTTAAGTGTAAACTACTCCAGCAGAAAGTTCAGTCTTCTCAAAGTTAGAAATGTGAACAAAGAAAGTGTTGGTTTGTTGCTTTAGGGCTGGCTGCACTTCCGGGGTATAAGTAGGACATAATATCTTACCGTTCATATAAAACATCTTCTCTTGTTCTGTTGACAGTGGCTTTAGGCTCACATATAAGGGATGGGGTTCATGCTTGAAATGGCAATCTAACCAAAGTCTAAAATAGTAACAGAGCAAACAATTCACCAGGGCACAGAGGAGGGACCATAAATGTTTGCGGTACGTAGCGGAGGCCAGCGCTGAGCAGACAGGGAGGAACACTAGGTTGTCAAATCAGACTGGATTATGAACTTTAGCAGGATTCAGGTCCTTTCTTAATAGCCTACTATGATGCGTAAAGGTCTGTGTGCGTTTGTGGTGCTCAGAGGGCAGCCTCCATATTAGCCAGGTCAGCGGGTCTCTCATGGGGAGCCGTGGGACACACTGTTAGTTTATATGGCTCGCTGAACATGGCTGCACACAACAAATCAGGTTTGCCAAAGCAACTGCTTGAAGCTAAGCCTCCACTTTGGGTGATAATCTTGTTTTCTGCTGTATTCGGGACAGCTTTGGTAAAACAAGGGATTAACAAACCAGAGGAGCAAGGAAGCAGGGATCAACCCGGATGAGTTAAGGGAACATTTAAAAAAAAAAAAATCAAAACAACAATGACGGATTTTTGGTGTTTGTTGACATCCCTTCTGCTTTAACCCAGCATCTCTTGCAACATATCTGTCACGTCAGTTTCTTGCTTTTAAACAGCTAAACATGTAAAATGGCCCATCATATTTTCTCTGACTGAGCAGCTGTGCAGCCTGCAGGGCTGTGCGGCGTATGTAAAGAGGTGTGGAGACCGCTCCTCTACACCTTTTTACATACACCACTGCTGCTCTATCTAATAATCTAGTTTGCTAGCACATATTCTGTGACGGACTATATTTCAAAGAAAAAAGGAGCTTTGCTTTGACAATCCAAGCGATGAAATGCCTCTGCACGGCTCCCCAGCAGAGAAAATAATCGGTTTCAGTCCTCTCTCCCTCAAGGAGACTCAAAATTCATCTCATGTTGGAAACGTTCAGCTGGTGGCCCTGGACGGTACCACCGTTATATCAAATAAAGATCAGACACACTGATATAGTTTTAATTCCAGTGTGTCCATTTTACATGGGTTAAAGTTCCTTATCAATGTGCCAGTATTATTTGTAAAAGTAAAAAAAAAAAAAAAAACTATTGTAAATGCAAAATAAAAGGCAAACTTAATAAAAACAACAACAACAAAAAAACAGAACCTTTAACAATGAATGTGAACTATAAAAACAAGATTGCTTTGAATGAAGTTTTGGCACAGTTATATTGAGAAAAGAAACCAATAAAAACAAAGAAAAATGATGATTGTAAAAGCTTGGCAGCTCCAAACAGGAAAAATGACCCTCCTTTTGGTTTAACCTTTTGGTTAGTTGGTTTAAGCAGCCAAACGTCTGCCTTCAGTTTTGGTTTGGGTTCCTCTTTCTACTGGCAGTCCTCTGTTTCATTCCACTCATCTCTGTTTTTTTTTTTGTTTTGTTTTTTTGCTTTAGAGACTCTCTATTTTCATATTTTGGAAATTTATTGTTAAAAAAAGCAGCAGTGACTTTTGATTTGGCTCCATGCCCAGGGCTGCCTGGCCACAAGCACACGGTGATGGTTTTCTAGTAATCATTTACATATTTTATATTGATTAGACGACTGCCTTGCTTCCGCTTTGTTGTGGTACTGCTAACAGACTGAGTATGTAATTGTAAGAAAACTTCCATACTGGACTTATTACCAGTCATGGTGCCTTCCTGCAAGTCGCTGAGCTCCTAAGAATGTCCCATTCTGTCAGAAGTCGGGCAGCAGCAGTCTGTATGCTCAGTAGTTGGATTTTAAAAAATACAAAAACTAACAAAATGTTATTTTCCGTAAAACGCTTTGTATAATTTGCATAGTAAAACATTAACGTTTGTTGTGCGTTGATCAAGGGGCACAGGAGAACTTCGAGAGAGATCAAAAACAGCCGTGGGGAGGGCTCAGTGCTTACAGATTAAAACATAGCTGTGGGGGGTGTCATTGTTTTCGTAAATGGATTCAGTGCTCTTTCTTCACATTTGTCACAGCAATCTCTGTATCCCCACAGATCACTTCACAGCTTTACAGAGCTCACAGTTGGGGTTCTTTGTGCAGGGTTTTTCTACACAGACATGGAGATGATCTAGGTTTTGATCTAAACCTCCCAGAGATGAAAGAGTTAATGCCATAAGTGATGAAACTGTTTTTTTTATTGTGGCACATGTCATACTGTGTGAGTGTGGGAGGAAGAGATGCACGACTGCAGTCTCCAGAGGAAACATTGGAGGGCCTGAAGGTGTTTATGTCTGCAGCTTGCTTGTGATAGAATGGAGGAAACCAAAGGCCATGCCACAGGAACGTGCTGACGAGTTGTTACAGAGTTTAATTATCTTAAAACGAATTAAACTGGTCTCAGTTTCAACTTGAAGTTGAAACAGAGACATATCTAAAACCTGCAGGACACGGGCGCCCGATGCCTGGATCGGGGGCCTCGGTTTAGACTCCAATACTCAAATTACAACAAAGTCCAAATCCAGTCCTACCTCTTTGAGATGTAAGCTCAAATTAAGTCTCCCATGGAAAATGAGGACATGCAAACCCCGTTCAGAAAGACCCCAGGTCAGGATTCAAACCTGGCACTTAATATTGTCAACTTCTTTAAAAAAAATACAACACTAAATAGGATTTGGAGGGTTTTCTTCTATTCATTCTAAGAGAACATGATGCTGGAGGCAAGCCAAGTTTATTTTGTTCTGACCAAACAACCTGAAGTCATTTAACGTTAAACAGACCATATGATTTTCAATTGCGAATAAATAAAGCGTACCCTTTCGCAGAAGAAAATGCATGTTAAGCCTGTCAGAGCTGAAGTCTCTAGCTGTCGTACAGGAGAGCAACCTTCTCGGGCCGCATCGCTGAGAAAGTTGAGGTCCTTTCTCAGAGGACAGCAACTTAGAAAGCCCGGTCTGCCACACACCAGACTTCAATAAGTGGGTGATTAATAGGCTTCTGTAGCACTTGATGGCACAATGGCAGAGGAGGTCATTCAGTCATTTGAATCAGGGGTTCTGGAACAGAGACACATCTAAAACATGCAGCGTAGTTTTTCTTGAGGACCGGACTTGGCTCTCAGCCAAGACTCTAGAGCAGTTGTTCTTAACCTTTTTTGAAGTACCGAACCCACCAGTTTCATATGCGCATTCACTGAACCCTTCTGTAGAGATAAATAAAATATGATTATTTTCCCCCCAAAATTCAAGACATTGGGGTGACCCAACTAGAGTCTAGTTTGGTCACCCCATGATCACTAAGTCTTCTTAAAAGGTGGAGTCTCAGAGAACAGTTCTTCAAAATATAGTCAGTGTTTTCAGCAAAGCTGAGCCGACTGTCCAGGAACGACCCAAGGTATTTAAAATTTGCCACAGTTTCAACAGGTTGGCCATCGAGAGAAACTGGAACCACTTTAAGGTCTTATTTAGATCATTTAATTAGCTCTACATTCTTAAGAGAATGAAAAATTAATAATAAATAATAAAGACTTTGTGGTATTCTGATTTAGTAATGCAATTATATTAGTTGTGTTACCACCCCCACGCCACTAGAGGCAGTACCAACCCCGAAAAGATGTGACTAAGTAGCAGATTTAGAAGTACAGCGAAAGCTACAGAATTTGGTAAAAACGGTGAGTTTTGCTGAAGTAATTAAAGACACAAGTTAAAATTCACGCTGAGAGTGGAGCTCCTTCAATCAGTGCTCCTCCGCAGCTCTGATTGGCGAAGCAATGTAACGTGATCCTCTTCAGCAAAGCGGGGCGTCAAAACGACTTTACACAAGTGTGTTTTTACCTCTGCGGCAGAGACTCCGCCGAACCACTGAGACCGACTCATCGAACCCCTGGGGTTCGACCGAACCCAGGTTAAGAACCACAGCTCTAGAGTGAGTCAAGTCTTAAGTCTTTGGTTTTGCAACACAACTCCAACTCTTAAACCAAAGTCCATTTCTCTGCCACTTCCCAAACAGCGTAACACCGATTAGTAGCAAAGAATCAATTAACTTCCATAAGTTGTCTCGAGTCCATCTGTGGGTGGAGTGAAATAACAACAACGCCAACAGGCCTAAAACGACAACTTACATGTAAGTGTAAAAAGTAGCTCAAAAGGTTGACATCCTATTAGATTTGAAAAGGTTTCAGTGTCTCTGAGCACCAAATACATGGTGCATCATTCATCATTCTCGTTGTCACAATAGCTGAATGTTGTCAGAGAAATAGCCAATAACAAAATGAAATGATAATAAATTAGGTGTATTGAAACAGGCTGTTTTGACAGAATAATTTTTTTTATTTTTATGGACATTTCTGTAACTATACATGTACATATTTACACCTTTACATACGAAAGTACATCAAATCTCAAAACATTTGTTCTTTGTCAGCTTAGTGAAAAATGTTGTCAAGTCATCTGATAAATTCTCCTTTTTGCTGATAAATTAGTTTTTTATCACTTGCTCACGAAAGCAAACGTGAACAACCGGGTAGTTATTGCAGACATCTTTCATCTTTGTTTTACCAGAAAAACACTTTAAAAATCGGATTATTATATAAAACTTTGGCAAATGGATAATATTATCTACTTCTCTCTCTTTTTTTTTTTGCCCATTTCTGATAAACTAATAAAATAGTTTGCATTTAAATGAAAAATGACAAGATGACAAAACTTGTCATGCATATCAAGGCTTTTCCTCTGGGTGGAGATGTGAGGCTGAATGCAGAAAATAGTATTCACTTTAAAAAGGAATCTGTTATGGCCAAATTTTCCCCACCAGGCACTTGTTTTTGCCAGATTTCAACATTAATGAATATTATACAACTTGGTTGTCTGAATTCGCTCATGCAGTCAGTGTCAAAATGTTTTGAAAATGAAAATCACGTCGTGCATCAAGAGAAGGCTTTGCTAAGTTTGGTTACATCCTTTTTACTTTTAGACTTCTTTCTAGGTTTTCCCATAAAATTCAGGTACATAAGAAAAAGGTTTCATGCATAGTAAAAAATAAAAAAAGTAGTGACAAGTGAGGATTTCAGTTGGTAAAAAAAGAAACCCATGCTGTGTGTGTGTGTGTGTGTGTGTGTGTGTGCATGCACATGGTGTCTGTCTATTTGGGCAGCAGATGGTCAGGATTCGCCCTCAGGGCTCTCTCCTCTTATTGGTCCACAGAGCACACACTGAAACTGGTCCCGAGGGGAAACTTGAACTGCATTTTGATACAGCTTGGATGCAGCCATGATAATAGATCAGCTTTTAAAAGTGATCAATATGCAGATATGTATGCAATATTAGTCAGCACGATAAGGTGCAACGATTCCTTTTTTGCTACGTCATTTTTTTAGAGTGGAGTGCTTCACTTTGTTAGATACTGTATGTCAGTTTTATGCTGAATTTTCCATCTCTTTTGATAATTCAAGTACTGAAAGTTCAAAGTGCTGAAGGTGAAGCATCAGTATTGATATAAAAATTAAGTAGACGTTTTTTAAGTCTACTGGAAGATCCTTTTTAAGTAGGTAAATTAGTTACTATTGCTTTCTGCTAATTATTGGAAGCGTAAATGTTTTTGAGCGTTGTTGTTCCAAGTTTGTGTTGTCATTTAGAAAAGAAGAGCTTTATTGCAAAGTGATCTAAGAAGATGAACAGTTGATCAAAGTTATACTGATGGTCTAATCGATCTCTGAAACATTAGTGAGTAGTGGAGAACTTTTAGCTTATTTTTAAAGGCAGTATTTTGACCAAGCAAAACTGGTAATCTCAGTGTGAATCGGTTTAGCCACAGTTATCCTAGTATATTATACAAAAATGAAATCCATATTGTAAAGCAATCTCAACGTAAACATATCTATAGCTATCATTTCAAAGGACTGATTTCAAAGCATAATGATTTTTAGTTCCCTAATCAGCAGTTTATATCCACATCATCAGCATGAACGTTAAGCTCATTTTGTTGATTTTCCTGGAATATTATTTTGTGTTTGTTATTTCAAAAGGAAACCAAGGATTAACAGCTCAAGTCTGACTTTGGCGTCGACGTTCAATAATCCATATTGAGTTGAAATTATACATAGAAGTTTAAGTGTTTCTAAGTACATTCACAGTAATATTTGGATAAATGTCCATGAGTACGTTGCAGAGCAATAACATTTGTTTTTTTTTTTTGTATTCTGAAACAAACGTCTGGCATAATTTAGGTTATTTGAGCATTTAACTTTCAAAAAGAATTTGAATAAATTGTTTTCTTTGAACATAGTCCACAAACTGTTAACAGCGATCAAAACTGGGCACTTCAAAACGGTTAATGTTGGCAGGCTTTAACAATAAAGAATCTTTTGATTGTGCATTTGGGACTGTCATCCCGTGTCAGAGTTTCAATCATCTTTTTTGAAGAGTTGAGCTAAAATCAAAGAATGCATCAGTACCACTGTCAGCTACACCGACCCTACGAGGCTGTCATTTTGAAGCTTGAGAGGTGGTACATTGTTTTAGGGTTTGAAACTCTTTGATCATTCTACACCTTTAGTCTCTCAAGCTTTTCTCTAATAGGCCTCTGGCTCATCCATGTGGGCAGATGCAAATTGCTTTTATGCTTTAAGGCAGAGGTTCCCAAACTGTGGGGCGCGCCCCCTAGGGGGGGCGCCGTGTCATTGCAGGGGGGGCGCGGGAAGCCGTCTGGATGAAAAAAACAAAACAAAACATGAACACTGTATGCGCTGGGTTTTTACCTTAGAATGGCCAACTCTCTGTCAATTTGATACAGTAGAGGCTTCCACACTTCCCATATTTGTGTCCTCTGTCACTTTTATCATCAGTTAAAACTGTTTAATCCGTTGTTAACATGTTGTAACCTGTTTTTCCGAGCCGCCTTTAAACGCAACATGAGCGCTACGACGCTCGTGCTGGGTTTACACCTGTGAAGTAGACCTGCTGCTGCTGGGCGGAGCTACGTAGGTTTGTGTTAGAATCACGGCAGCAAACCAGCAAAACACAAAGAACTTTTCACTTTTCACAGTTTTTCCCTCCAAACTAACCGACTGAGTTGAGTAAAGCTGTTGGATGCAGGTAATGTTAGCTAAAAGATGACTAGCTAATATCAATACAGCACCTGTAGCTTAACAAGTAGCTTGTAGGCTACCGATGTTGGTGTCTATTTTCAGCTGCGTACATTCATTTTGGCCCCCCGTCACACGCGTCGTTTCAACCAGACAGCCATTTGTAATCCATAGAGGGGGCGCAGAAGAAAAAGTTTGGGAACCACTGCTTTAAGGTATTTTGCAGACGAGGCTTCTTTCTTGCTCAGCACTACATCTTAGATCATTACCACACTTCACTGTCTAGAGTTACTCGCATACTGTAGCGTTTTTCATGACTGGCTTGACCCTGGTTTGTTCCCGATTTCCTCATGAACACAGATTGACACGAACTCTGCCAGAGGCCACAGCCGGATGTTTTACTGAAGTATATTTATGAATTCAATCTAGTGCATGTGCACCCAAACTTTATTTTTAGAAATCACTGAAATTGCATGTAAGATTGGTTAAATAACTGCTCAAATAAAATCAGTGAAAGCCCTAAATTAATTGGGCATTCGTGCTGATTATTATGTAAAGATCTAACTGGATGATTTCAGGATTTTTAGGCATTGTTCACCCTTAAAAGCTTATGAGTGAAATGAAAAATTTAGTTTTTCTGACATTTATGTTTGTTACTCTGCTGCTGCAAATTTAACATTGAACAGAGCAGCAAACAGCAGTAAATGTACAAGTAATCAACCAACCACAAGTTCATAGAAGTAAATCCAAGTGAGGCAGAGGCAGTTTATCTATGAGGATCTTCCAGACTTTGAAATGTGGAAGAGATCTTTTGAAATTTATCTCTGAATATGAAAATTCAAATATGTAAAATAGATGCATCAGTTTTTTTTTTTTGGGGGGGGGGATAAAGTTAAATAACTAAATGTATATGTTCTAAACATTCACATGAATATCTGTAATGTTCTTTGTCTATGGTGTTCCCATTGAACCTTCAACACCTTATAAAAATATATTGTCACTTTCAGTCCAAACTTCGTTCAACGCTGCTGGTCTCTGGATTTGTAAACCAAAGAAACAAAGGGGAAACTGCAGAGAGACAGTACACTGCGTGACAACAATTTAACAGAATTACTCAAAAATCGTAACACTTTTCCACATGAGCCAACATGTTAAATTGCACATAGACACATGGGCAGTTGTTTTTTTTTTTTTTTTTATTGTATCTGTTTCCTTAACAACAGTTTGTAAAGCAGCAGCAGGAATGGATGAGTTTTTATGTCTTCTCAGGCGTTAGTTTGTTGGTGGAGAAAAGAACGACCAGGATGTGGTGCAGATTCAGCCCAGTCTGTGCTGCTCTCCTGTCAGCTGTGTTTGGGTCCACTTCAACATTAGATATGCGTTGCTTCAACCTAAACTCACATCTGTTTAGGTACGTCGCTCCAGCATAGTGAAACGGGTTCTTAACCCCCTCGTTGGTTTTGCAGCAGATAGTGGACTCCTTCACGAAGTTTTTATGTCCTCCTTTTGTCCGCCGCTCCTCTTCGACTTTGTTTGAGGTCAGCCATAACTGTCTGCTGTCTAAATCCAAGTGGCTTTGCCTCAGTTTCAGGGCCTGCTCTCTCCGATGCCGCTCCTCCATGTCTGGGTCTCTAATCCAATCAAATAAACGTGACAGCATAAAAATACCCGTCACTCTGTGACAGCCAACATTAGCAGAGTGATCTTCAATGATATGCAGGTTTTCTGCATGGATCAAATCACCAACAGAATTTTGTAACTTTTTATTTTTTTTTTCCTGATTTCAGTGTCAGTAAGCATGTAGAAGAAATAGAAAACTAGCGTTTATTTCAATTTTGGTCCAATTTTGTGAAAAAATATTTCACTGAGGCAATGCAAACATAGGTAGACAGTTTACTGACCACACATGAAGCTCTGGATCATAAAAATACAAACTGCAGAGAATAGGTCGACACTGTCGAGAAGTCCAAACAAAGAAAGTGTCTCCCTGCTAAAACTCTCTATATCATTGCTTTTTCATTAAAATAACCAACACTTTCATATTAGCTCAATTCCACATAAAATTCACCTGATATTACTTATGAACCAAGCTAATTTTTTATATATTTTTTAAAATTTACAATTGTGGTTGCAATATGAAAATTTGAATGATCTGAAGATGTGCAAGTAATCTCAAAAGCCACCATAAGAAGAAGACGAATTGAAATACATATTTACAAGGCTCCATCAAATGGAGGTGTAAATATACACAAAGATAAGCAGTAGCAGGTTTAAGACAATCCCAATGACTCCCAGCACAGCCAGGAATCTCTCCTCAGGTGTGCTCAGGTGCGGACACGTCAGTTCCATGTAAAACTAAATTCTTGAACTCCACAAAATGAAAAGGAATGGATATTCTTATAGGAATGGCTATACTTTCTTAAATTACACAAATGTACAGTTTGAGGAGATGTTTAGGTGCCATTTGACTCAAAGCGTTCTGCTACTGGTTTAGTTTTTGACAGTTTGGTGTCAAAAAAAGTAATGGCGCTATCTTCTAATTTTCTCCAGTTAGCTAAGAGCTCTCCTGTTGCTCCTATGGGATTGTAACATTGGCTGGCAGTTCCAGTGGCAGTGATGACCTCAACTCTTTCAAAAATACAGAAAAAAGCTCAAAGCTTAGCATTTCCACAGCAAGGATTAGGCCTCAAAGTCAGATTTCAGAGCAAAAACCTGTTTTTCCGCCTTGATTACTAGGGTATTACAGATGTGAATATTTATAAAATGTGAAAACACAGTTTTGGTTTAACACCCCATCGTTGTCCTACATGCTGCAGTGGAGTTAGAGTTCCTGCAGATGTCTAAACTTTGCATGTCAACAGCCAGTGAAGCAAACCCTCTAAAAGTACGCGACTACTTCCAGAGGCGGGGATGCAGCGGCAGGAGGAGGCTTTGGCACCAGCATCTTTCGTCGAGGTCCTGTGGGAACCCTCAGGTGACGGAGGTGTAGATGTAGACGAATATAACCACCAACAGATTTAGGATGGTCCCGATGATGCCCAGCACAGCTAAAATTCGCTCTTCGCGGTCATTAGTTGAGTCATCCTCTCTGCTGTGAGCGCTGCAGACATAGTGGCTTCCGGGTATCATGGTTACCATCACAGAACCCCACCACCAGAGGGCACAGTGCCTGTTGGGGACAGTCGGATGATGGTTGTGGGTAGGAGTGGGGTTGGTAAAAAAAAAAAAAAAAGATGTAGGAGGTGGCAAAGAAAGGGGAGGAGGATATTGATGAAAGAAAATCGATGCGGAAGAGAGAGAAGGAGAACTCAGGTTAAATATTTCTGAGAAAGAATGACTTTCATTAACAAACGTGTCCGTCTGACTGTAGGTAGAAACTTCTGATCTGGAAAAAATAAAAAAGATTAAATAAACATTTCTTCTTGCCATTCTTCTCCCGGGTTGTCAGGCCGTTAAAAGCCTCCATAACCACTGAATTCTGTAGTTTTCATTCAATATTTCCAACCCTCCAACTTCTCTGACAAAGAGAGAAGTTTTGTCAAAGAAGTTTTAAATACTTCATATTAAAGTTTCTTAAAAACTACGTCATTTTAAAAAAAAAACTGAAGTATTGCACTCTAAATAAGTTCTTGAAGGGTCTGTCCATGTCGCTGCTCTGCAGATGAGATCATAGACGCCTGAACAATGGAGCAAGTGGAGTAGCAAAGTGGGAGTGTAAATAAAATTGCTCCCTCATTTTTTGGCACTAAGAAATCTGATCACTCCCCGCAGTCGGAGAAACTGACAGTCTTGTTCATTCTCACTACGCTTGCAAAAAAACTAATAAAAATAACGGCTAAATGTTAGTCCCACCCTTTTTCACCTGTAAGTTATGGTGAATCTGGAAGTATTCACAGCATTTTACTTTTTTTCCCCCATATTTTATGTTTATGGACTTATTTGAAATTGTATTAAAATGAGTCTCTGTTCCCCAACACTGGTCCTCAGGATACCCTGCCCCTGCATGTTGTTGTTGTTGTTGTTGTTCTTTTTATAGGCAGTTGGCAAAAAATGTTAATCAGCATTACTGCCACCTGATTCAGATGATTGCAGTTCAACAATTACTTGTTAGTCTGCCATAAAGCAAAGTGCAGAAAAGTGCAGAAAACGTGCAGGGCAGTGTGCCTCAAGGACCAGCATTGGGAAACACTGTCCTGGATTATTTGTCAGGCTTTTCCCCTTTTAGTTCTAGATCAGTGGTCTCAAATTGCAGTCCTTGAGACCAGAGTCCTGCAACTTATTTTATTTATTACATTTTTTTCCCCGTTTGTCCTACACGCTTGAATTTAACGGCAAACTGCATCACGAGCATGCGGTCAAGCTCTGCAGAGCTAATGAGCTAATATTGGAGCCAGGTGTCCTGAAGCACAGAGACACCTAAAAGTTAAAGAGACCAACTCTTGAGGACTGGAGTTTGAGGTCGCTGTTCTGGATGAAATCGCTTGTCGACGTTATTTTCAAAATTACGTCCTTTAATCACCTTCACCTGCTGTGTTTTTTTAATCAGTTGTGTTTGCTTTAGTTATGTCCTTCTTGTGTAAAGATTTCTTTATATTCTTAAGAATACATAGATTTCTGGACACATGCAGACTGTACTCCATACATGTGTCTTGACTTCTACGCTCCCCTCTGGGCACAGGCTTCATCACTGGACCGCTGCTGCATCAAATGTGCATCAAGATATTGGACCAACTCTCCTACTCTCTCCCCTCTGCCTTCTTTTCAGAAACACATCATAATGAATTGCAGCAACTCGAGCGTTAAGTCAGTTCTAATTAATATTTCAAGACAACCCGTATAGTCAAGCCTCTACGACTCATCTTCATTACTGTAATTAGGAGCAGTCACATGTTATAATTCTGCTGCAGCCTATTTTCCTTTTATTTTTTAACTACTAGAAAACTACTGTAAAGCAGAAAATCCAAGACATTTTTTTTAACAGATTCCTGTTAATGACCCTCCATGAATATGAAAACTATGTCTATAATTTTAAATGACATTTACAAAACACCACAGGACGTCTTCGTTAATCTTTCACCATCAAACAGGAAGTGGCTATGTTTGTAGCATTTGTAAGGAGTTATTGGATATGCTTTGTGATTTACACAAGTTTCTTCCAGTATGACTACAGACAGATTGTGCTCTAAGTTGGTTCAGCATTTATTTATTTATTTATTTATTTATTTATTTATTTTTCATAAATAATAAGATTTAAGCAACATTGCTTGTTAGGATCAAGTCCTGCATAATTTTGCCTATTTATGACAAACTGGGAGTATGCTTAGCCAGTTTTGAATTAAGCAAGGAAAGCAGTTACTGTGCAGAGCAGTAGAAACTGGGGAATTCCTCATTAGCTTCCCCACTGACTATGCAAAGGGAAGCATTCTGCCCCATGAAACTCATGCATATTATTCATCATGGTTGGAGCAGATAGCCACTCTGCCTCTTCTTCCTGTCAGATCACATTATACCCAATATGATTTCTATGAACATCATCTATTTGCAATGTGTGCTACCGGAACTGTAAGAGAGAAGTCATATGGGAAGCAACAAACCACAGTGAATGTAAATCTCACCGCTTGTCAAATGCATAGCTAATATTGCAATATCATTGTTTAATTTATGCTCATAGTTACAACATCAGGGTTTTTTTTAATCACTTTTTTGCAGGTGCAAACAGTCATCTAAAGTTATGAAATGATCTCGGCAAACTTCATAAATAAAACAGTTTGCTTTATGTATTATTAGTGATAGCGTACTGAGTTATAAGTTTATGGATCTAGTCGGAATGTGATTCAAATTTACAGTAGTAAGCGAGGGATAAAAAGTTTGCCTTGGGGCAAAGAAAACTCCACGGTCCTTTTGGTTGGTCAGTTAAATTGGACTGCAATTTAACTGAGCCATAAATTGCAGTCTTGTTGATATTTAATAAAAGTTTCCCATCTTTGATGTTTTGTTTTTCAAGTTTTTAAAGTGCTTTGAAAGCAAATCAAACATTTTAAGGAGCACCACCGCTGTTGGGGAACACACAGGCGGATTTGAAGAGATTCGTCCTAAAAGTTAGTTTTGCCCTGCAGCAGTAAACCGTTCTTAAAAGCCATCATTGCTAGAGTATCCATAAAAGGGCGCGGGTACCATATGCATCGACACAATCTCTGAGAGAGAAAGAATAAACCAGACACACATTTTGCAGGAAGTTCTATTTGGAGATTTAATAGAAAGTTTTGGCCAACATGTAAAAAGCCGTGTGGCGGACAGCTGGCACAGCACATCGTCTGGGATAAACCATCCCTGTGAAACATGACGGTCACAGCATTATCCATTAGGAATGTTTTCGTGTGAAGTAGTTACAGTCAATGGGAATCTAGAGGGAGTTAAATAACCAGATACCAAAAGATCCAAGTTAAAACGTGCAAAAGACTTGTGCCTGAGGCAGAGGTTCACGTCCCATTAGGACAACCACCTCGCTCATCCAGAACTCCAATGAAAAGCATTAGTTCAATATTTATGAGTGGCACAAAGTACAGACCTAAATCCATTTGAGACTCAGTGGTGAGACTTAAAAGCAGACATTCTTCATTCTGTGTGAGATTAAGTTATTTAACCAGGAATGACGGGCAGAATCTTTTGTCCTCAGATGAACTAAACTAGTAGAGTTTATATCCCAAAGAACTAGTTGTTGTCATCACAGTGAAAGGCTCAAGTATTGAATTAGAAGACTTGAGAGGGAGAGAATATTGTTTACCAAGAAAATGATTAAGTGTCCTTCATATTCCTTCCTCTAGTTTATTGAAACTGCAGGAAGTTTTATCAGAACGTGTGCCGTAACCCCGCCATTAGACCTTTTCCCAGCTGCAGCCTTTCCTAGCATGTTGGGTTTGTTATATGCCTAGCATTTTTGTTACAAAAACATTGTGGAAGTATTTAAAGAAATTACTGGAGAACACCTTTTCTAGTGCCCTATACACACTCCTTAGGAAGAGAACAATTTGTTTTGGTTACATGAGGTCATAATAGTGAGAGCAAAGATCTTTCTGGTCCGGATACCTTTCCCACTGCAGCAGACCCACTTCATAAGTCTTGGACATCACACAGGGTGTACATCAGAACAAGCTGAAATAATTCTCAATCAAGAGCTGACATAACAATTTTGCTCCTCTAGCTCAAGGAGAGCAAAGAAGTCTCTATTCTTGCAGAGTATTTTTTGGGGGGGTTTAAAGTCTGAATTTCTGAATGTAAAAAGAAAACTTTGCAAAGCATGTTTGCTCTGTAAAATGCTTTCAGACTTGCCCAGAGCCTAGATTTCTACTTGCACAAGTAGCTCCACATCTGCACATCTGGTTACATAAAAAGGAACACAAACAATGACTAAACATATCAGCAAATAAAGACACATCTGAATTTACCTTACAAAATGTACACCTTTCACACTGTAATCCCAGAAAAAATAACATTTTTGCTCTACTTTGTGTTGGTCTGTCACATCAAAGTCTAGTGAAACATACAGAAGTTTGTGGTTGTAACTTAAAAAAAAAGAAACGTAAAGAAGAAAAAGCTCAGAGTGTGAATTCTTTTACAAGGGAATGTATGCCCAACCTCTCTGTTCGACTTTTTCAATTAAGACCTGTGACCTCGTTAACCCTGGCCACGTTCCAAGGTACACGGCGCCACTATCGCTCTGCCAGACGACAGAATGAGAAGGTCAAACATAAACAGTCTATCTGGGCTGTATTATTAAGCTGCTCATCAGGCAATGATCCGGGAGAGGACGTACTGTCTGGAGTTATTGACTGCTGCTGCTATTGACTTTTACAGAAAGTCTCGACAATGGAGTGGAGTCTTCACAGGGATCACTGAGAGACACAGGCACAGAACAAGCTGCTTCAAGACACTTCTAAGACGCAATAACCTTCAGCATCTATAGCAGAGAGACACCAGCTTTTCTGCCCCCCTTCCTCAAGCTCACACGCACACACACTCCACTGATTTAGATATGGTGTGGGAGTGGGATCGTTGTGACACTAGAATGTTCCACGGTCTCATTACGAGCTCGGCTGGCCTGCTCCACGAGCATTTAGAGCCAGCGGCCATCAAGCAACTGTCACTTCTCTTCAGCCGCAGCTCTGCTTGGTCCATGTGAGCCCATGACTTGGAAAGGGGCAACAAAGAGTGGAAAATGTGTCTCGTGTAAGATTGAGTGATTTCATGATGGGCTGAGAAAGGGGAGAGAGTACAACTTTGTGTCAAAACCTGGGATTTTAGGGAAGTGCAGTCGTCTCGCTACGTATCCCTTCATTAATCAGTGAACACCTTCAGGAATCCTCCCCACTCTGACTCGCTAATGTCTGGTCTTCAATTTGCTCCCAGGCAGGAGTGTCATGTGACCCATGGATACCACTGTCATGTGACCTAGATTAAACAGTTTGAATCACAGTGTGGAAGCATAAAGCGTCCCACTCCAGACCCTGACATCCTGTGGGTTTCTACAGTATTACATGACCTCCATCCAACAAACCCCCTGAGCTCTGTCGTCTGTATCGGAGAAATTACTCACCGACACCTATGCAAGGACACTGATATGAAAGTGTGGCAAAAAAGGGAGTGATGCGTACTCACCACACATCGCACCAGGGTGGCAGCCAAAGACTCCTTTGTTTCTTCTCTTTATCTGAGCATTTTCGTTGCGTTTCCCCCCTCTCCGTCCTTTGTGTTTCTGTCACCTCCTCTTGCTCCTTCTCCTTTTCCTTCGCCTCCCTTTCCCCCTTCCACCCGCTGCTGTTCTGGTCCAGGTCTGTCACTGGCGAGGAGAATCCATGCAGACGCTCACACAGTCTGACACAGCCGTCTTCAACGCTCAGTGTGAGCACACGCTAATCGATAGTCACACCCACATATGTGCAAAAGGAAACGGTTAAGCCATAACGGGTGCCCCACATTAACACACAGCCGGTTTGTCCACAGCTGAACGGGGAGCGTGGCACTGTGTCGTCCAGTCAGAGACTGGACAGTTTCTAACTTAACACCCTGGTGACATTAACTACCTTAGAGACAAAAGCAAAGAGCACAAGTTCGCCACCCGTCCAGCAACCCTTTGCGCCGACGCTGATTAAAGAATCTCCTCGCGTGTGTGCTCAAGAGGTCCTCCACCTGCCAAATCTCTGTAACGTGGCCATTTTCTGAGATCAGGAATTGCTCCAATCACTCCAGGACAAGATAATTATAACATAAGCCTCAGGGACATCAGCTAATCTCACCTGACAGAGATTCAGAGTAGCATTTCAGTCCAGCATGTTCATCTCTATTATCCTCAAGCGAAAGGAGGAAGGCGATCACATTGTTTCGTGGAAATGGATTCTTCCTTTCGATTTGGCTGTTCCACGTCAACATCCAGCTTTTCTCCTTTTAGTCATTCCAGTGTCTCCGAGGGGCTTCATAGCTGACCCAAGAAGCCAACTCTGGCTACTTTGTTGGGATCTTGTGTCAACGTGAGGCGGCAGCTTTCTTTATGGCCATCGTGTGACGCAGGTTGTCTGAGCTTTAAAAATCCAGTAGAATAAAAAAAAAAGCAGTTGCACAAGTTCTTTCCAGATTGGCTTGTCAAAAATCTTTAACAGGTACCTTGTGACGTATTTGTATCACAGTTGAGATTTCCGGTCTTCATGATGAATAATCCTCCTTTTTTTCAACTGTTTCTGCATTTTTTTGGTTAAATCGTTAAGTTTGCTGAGACTTATGTCACTTTTTCTCTACCTTCATCTCCCGTGGTCAGTCTTAAAAAAGCTTTCTCTCTCATTTGCAGCCCTCCGGTTTGCCTTCTCCCTTAAGCTGGGAGATGGTTACTCTGGACTTCTCCAGTGGGAAATGAAGCAATCGTTCATTAACACAGCCCTCTTGACCTTTGAAGCTCCCCATCCACAGTCCTTGCTGCAAACCTTCACTCAACCTTCCCTCAGCCACCTTCAGTCATACTAAACACTTAAGTTCCTAAACTCACCCTCCAGCAAGCTGATTCACTTGGCCTATTTCTCACTTCCCGCCAGCATGGCAGCCTCCATCCTCACGCCGTCCTTTGCCTGTCCAGTGACAGCTTACTTCTGCTCCAGCCCCTTCTGTGTTTGCTCCATATTCCTCCTTAGCAATCCTTTAGCACTGCCTCCGCTGCTCCTCTTGCATGCAGAATACAGTGTCTCCTCGCTGCTGAGCTCTGAGTCATGCAGCTCACTCTCTCCTCCCTTTTCCTTCCAGAAGCTTGCAATGCCCCCCCCCTCCTCTGCCACCACCACCTTCACACCCCCTTTTTTTTGTCTTTTTTTTATGGTGGTGCCTCGTCTCTCTAAGAACCCATCAGGATTCGTTCAGCATGTCTTTACATCTTTGACACCAGAGGAATGTGTTTGTATCATTCAGCCAAGGATTGCCTCTGGACAGACAAAAATACAAATATTGTAAGCCCGGAGACACATGAGTTTGACTGAACATTTGTGATGTTGTTTTGTCTGCGATTTTGCTAATTGTCTTACTTTGAATTCATCTCTTGCTGAAGAAATGTCTTGTGTGTGTGTGTGTGTGTGTGTGTGTGTGTGTGTGTGTGTGTGTGTGTGTGTGTGTGTGTGTGTGTGTGTGTGTTGTAGTCTCTGGTGCAGCTATGGCTTTGTTTTCCCTCCCTATCCGTTTAAAACTTGCTGTTGGTTCTTCAAGAGGCTGTCAGGGGGAAACAAAAAAACACAACACAGAAAATGTTGCCTGAATACACAACAAAATAACAGAGAGGTGCTCTGAGAAGAAAACAGAAGAACTGGAGAAGAAGCATGTGCATGAAAAATAAAAATGCCCTCAGGAAGTGTGGAAGTGACAGCAAAGGAGATACAAATGGAGAGAGGAAAGGGGAGGGGGAGGAGGAAGGAGATGAGGAAAAGAGTGGAGGAGAAGTAGGAGGAGGAGGAGGGAGATATTGTGTGGGTGGAAAGGAGACCAGATTGTGGATGGACGGAGAGTTAAGGGAACATGGGAGTTTGCAGGGATGAGAGGGTTTGTTGACAGAGGCGCATAACCAAATGAAAGGATGGAAACAAACGCATATGCATGAGTTGGCTGGTGGGTCGCCCCTCAACTAGGACATTTTTCATGCGCCTATTCGGAAGAGGCCCCTCTGACATTATATTCATCGATAATGTAACTGTAGAAAAGATCCTCAGTGAGGTGGTTCGTGGCTTGCTGGTTGATGTTTTACCTGTGTGGAACCACTGTCCGCTCTTTGACAGCATACTGCGCCTCCTTTTTTTAAATTTCTTCCTGTCTCACCGCTCTCTTGTCTGCTGCTGCAGCCTCCGCTGCCAGCGCTGTATCGCTGAAACGCAGCATCTCTCTTCCCTCTCTCCACCTCCTCTCAGTCGCTCTCATTTCCCTCCCTTCCTTCCCCTCCATGCTTCTCTCTATATTTGTCCTCCTCCGCCTGCACCTCTGTCTCCACATCTCATATGTTCACTCTTCCCATCTCCTGTCTCCACCCCCTCCTCCCCATATTCCATCAGTTCCTCTCCACCTCCCTCTCATCTAGTCCTCCATCCTACGCTTGCCGTTACATCCCCCCTCTCTGAAGGAAGCTTCGAGAACGCAGTGGACAGACTTGGGGAGAGGGGAGCTCTATGGACACGTGGAGCAGCATTCATTACTCTGCCTTATGAATAAAACGCATATAAACACATTCATGTCCTCTCGTGTGCATGCATGTCTTCATCGGGTTGAACAACCTGACAAATGAAGCAAGGGCTTTGTGATGCATACACCTGAGCAATATCTATGACACAACCTCATGCGCTCAGACTTTTTTTCCCCACTGAATCTGAATGGAATATTTAATAGAAATGTATTTAGATAACATTCACATGACAGCAGAAATCAATTTTATAGACATTTTGGAAAAGGACATCTTAAATCCTGTGAATTTCCAGGGTTTCCTGTAATTTTTTATTTTTTATTTTTTTGTTCGCAGACAGATTAAGCCAACAAAGCTCACAGTTTCCCAGTTTTTATCAAACACTTTCTGTGGCCACCCAGGTTTGATCAAGGCTGATAATTACAACGTGGCTCGGTCACAGCACATTTGCAAACCTCATTTCAGGTTGAATGGGTCTCATGGTGAACTGTCCTCTAGTACAGAGAAATTCAACGCTGGTTGAAG
This sequence comes from Poecilia latipinna, assembly GCF_001443285.1. Classification (NCBI taxonomy): domain Eukaryota; kingdom Metazoa; phylum Chordata; class Actinopteri; order Cyprinodontiformes; family Poeciliidae; genus Poecilia; species Poecilia latipinna. The sequence continues at coordinate 163,774 of NW_015113230.1, read as the reverse complement.
TATTTCAGTATGAGGTACTGTGGGTACTTGGGCTTCTTGTTTCCCAAACATTCACTTTAAGTGAATTATTCTCTCCAAATTGCAATAGTCTTCACATCTTCCTCTAAATTGTTGTCATACACACATTTATGCCCCTTAATAACGTTTTAATGACAAGATAATTGAGATCAGCGCACAAAGTGATCTGCAGCCACCCAAACATTTCCCCATAGCTTTTTCTTTCGGCACCTGAAAACGTATGCAGTTTACTAAGCACATAAAACAAAATGGGCATTTTGTGAGAGATGGCATTATATAAAGAGTTTTTCTTACTTTACTGGAAAATGAAATCAATATATCCTTCTGCTTTTCTTCAAATAAAAGTTGAGAAACCAATTTTAGCTACACCATGGCTGCCTCTGGCTAGTGAGCCCAGTCTTTAATTGAACTTTATAAGAGCTTGGGTCAACTCAAAAGCCAGAATAGCAAGCATGCCTTTCTACATACAAATAACCTCAGGTAGGCAGTTTTATTTTTATTTTAGTTAGAAAAATCTCTCCAGATCTTAATGTAATCTGTGCTAATCTAAATATATTCTATCGTGACACAATCAAAAAGGCTGGTGCTTCTTCTGAGTTAGCCGTTTTGGTATTTGCTAAAAATAACACGGAAAGGGTGATGAATCAAATCTCCCTCGCCGTTGAGCAATTTTTTTTTTTTTTTTTGCTTGTCTTAACCTTGAAAGCACATTATTAATGTATGAGTGAACATATACAGTAGGACTCAGCCCGGGAGCTTACAACTCCATGACACCACGCTGTAAAAATATATATATATTCAGGATTTCTTCTTCCGTTGGCTTAATTTCTCTTATCAGGAGTTTGTTTACTTGTTGTAGGCCATGCCCCCCCCCTAACCAGGAACAAAAGAACGAGTCAGAATCTAATTGAAGTGATAATTAGTATAATATTTTGCTCCCTCATAATTGGATTTTTTTTTAGTAGAATAGGAAGTTTGTTAAACAAATTTTCATATTATCTAAATATATTCTGACTAAATGTCAGTCTAAAAACCTTTGCCATTGCTTGCAATTCTTCTTTGGGTTTTTTAAGCTCTTTTCCTTGAACTTTATTTTCTTTCTAATCTATGCACTTGACTATACTTCATTTCTTTTTTCTGTAAGAATTGACACTTGACCCACTTTTCCTTCTAGATGAAAACTTGTAACTAGATAAGACATAGACAGTGATTTGCAGGGAGGTTCATGATGGATGAGGCAAATATATAAAATCCAAAACAGAAACGTGTATTACGTAGTATTACATAAAGTGCACTTTCTTAATCCCAGAGACTGGGAAATTATTGGGGGACAGGAACATGATATACATAAAACAGACAATATATTCAACATAAGTAAAAATCAAATACAAGATGGAATATAAATTTTTAAAGCTTTTAAGTAATCAGTTTCATATTGTTATTCTATATAATGATAGCAAAAATATACATATATTTTTTTCATGCAAGGCAATATTTTGGTTAATTCTTTTTAATTCAATTAATTTTTTTCTTTTTTGGCTGATTTCTTATTTTATAAAAATTGAAAATCATATATGCTCTCATGTTTCTTCGTTTAAAACACATGTTTCAAACTCAAGGCCCGCGGGCCACATGTGGCCCGC
>NW_015113230.1:144535-157806 GCF_001443285.1 Poecilia latipinna | reverse complement strand
ATATATATATATATATATATACACACACACACACACAGAGGGCTATTTTCGCTTACATGCAGAGCACAGGTGTAGTTCTTTTTTCTTGCTCTTCAAATTGGGGTCAGCAGCTAACCTCCACATGAGCTTGTGGCTCGCTCTTGTGTTGATTTCTTGAATTGCAGGAAAGTCTTCAGATTAAATGTGCTGGTGTGATGTGCTGCAGAACATTGTATAAGCCCAGCCTGCAGCTGCTTATAACCTTTCAGTGACACGTTAAAATAGTCGTAACTCAAAGCTAAACCAATCATTTCTGCTGCTTGTGCTTGCAAAATATTCCAAACACATTTGAACGGTTTTGTAAACTGATCAGCAAGAGTTAGTGTTTTTTTTCTGAATTTGTTTCCTATCTGAAATATGTAAAACTTTACTTTTCTAAAACCTTAAAAATTCCAACATTAATTGTTAATTATTTTATTAGATGTATTACGTGAATGGCATGATGCTTCAATGTATTCAGCGTAATTAATCGTCTTCCCTTTGGATGTAGCTGCTGGAAAATAATAGCTTCAAAGCTTGGGACGTTAAAAAAATAAAAGGAAGGTCATCAGTGCCGTTGTTCCCAGTGGGCTTAACCTGAGGTTGGCGTTTTATCTCAAGACGTTAGAGAACTGTGGACCAGCTCTGGATCAATAAATTCACTATTATAGCTTTATTGATCTATTTTATCCTCTCAGTTTCTCACTTAGATTTGCCTTTGAAATAACCAGTCAGCCTATCCATTATGGCGCCCCAGGCTGATTTCAGATTTCCCCACCACCAAACCACTAAAAGACAACATCTGCATTACAGACCTTAAATATTTAAACATGTGAATAGACATTTGGAGCTTCTGCATGTCCTGTAGACAAATTGAATAAATTTTAAAGTTTGCCATCAATATTTCATGTGTAGCTCTACCTTAGCGATTAAGACAGCTTTTCATAATGATTCATTGTTGGACTATAATATCTGGTGACATTGCACCTAAATGGAGAATCAGGATCTGTATGTTAACTATTCACTTTACTTTTTGTCGTTGCGAACGCACAGAAAGGTTTGAACTTTTTTTCAGTTTACTTTTGGTGCAATTATGTTATTTTCTAGCATTCATGTTTGGACAAATTATAAAGATTTTCTGGATAAACGGGCCAACTCGAGTTTTGCATGTTATGATGTGAATATTGTGATAGAGTTTTGTGAATATTTGATAGAAACACACCCAAAATGCGTGTATTTTTTTCTGTCTTCATATATTTTTTTTTTGTATTTTCAAGACAGCCTTTTGCGAGAATAAATAGTGGATGTTAAACTATAAAAGACATATTTGTACTAATTTGTCTTGCATTGTCTCCTGGAGCAGATGGCGTCCTAGGCACCCTCATAAAAGACTTGCATGCAAAGATCCTTTTCTGTGCAGATAAGAAGACATGCTTATAAGACACGAAAGGCAGTATTGAGCTTAAGGGATGCAACTGAATGAAGCTCCTCTGTTGTTAAAGGCTGTGATCAACTACGCAGCACGGAAAATCCATCTTGAGACCATAGATAAAAGTACGCTCAGTAGCTTTGCTTGGATAAACCAGAGCACAAAATGTTACCCCTGAAGCTTTTATCAGCACAAACCAGCAAGCAGATGGGACAAGAAAGCCAACAGCAAGCGTTTGAATTCAGGAATTAATGAAAAACATATTAAAGTATCAGAAAAAAGCAACAATTCCTTTCAACACTTTATCCTAAGGTATCCCTATATTATGTCATATTGCGTTGTATTTTACTTTTGCATGTTTAGCACATAGCATATTAGTGTTGACCTCAGAAAGACTTTATCATTAGTGCTTTTGAAGATGAATATTGTTGATGAAGGACATTTTATGCAAGAAGGTAGCAGCACCTCCAGTAATTAACCTTAGTGTGTATTTGCCCTGATGCTTATATCATATAAACCCTTGAAAGTGAGCCTTCAGTCATTTTTTTTTAATTCACTAAAAAAGAAAACACAAACACTTTTTATTTTCTTATAAGATAAATGTAGGTAATTTTAACATCAAATCCTTTATTATTATTTTAAACATTGACCGGAATAAACTGCCTCCTTGAGGCCAAAATGCATTTTGTTTTGATACGTCTGTATATTTATGGAGTGCTTTACAGAAAACCTGAACCAAATGAAGCCAAATGATGTTGCATTAAAAATATGTGCACTGAGAATGAAATGAATATTTCACTTGACCTTCCTTAGGCAGCACATGAAAAGATAACGGTGCGTGCTAAACAGACAATAATATCGCTTTCCATCTCACTGACCTGAGACCCATTTTGAACTGCATTTTATGCTGAAACACTACAATGCGACTGTCTCGTAGTTTGGAATACTATTTAAAAAACATTGAACATTAAAATAAAGAGCTATAAAAAGGCAATTAAACCTCTACAAACGCCTCTTACGAGAAGCCCCATCTTGAAAGAATGTGTGGTTGTCCTTTGGCCATAACATGACTGAATTGATGATTGGAGCTGTCATCAGCCACACTGATACTTCACATATTATTATTATTAATATTAATAATAATTAATAAGTGTTACTCTAAGTAACACTTCCTGTCGAGAGCGATGGAAAGTTGATGCAGACCAATAACGTTAGAACTGAGATTGAGTCACGACGACTGCATTACAAGAAAAGCAGCTTCTTTGTTTCCATGTTTGTTTTCCTCTCAAGAACACATTTTGTATGAAATAAAGGAGAACGAGAAAATAAGAATTTGCTATAAGTTTATTCGTAGGCGTGCGGTGGCATCTGCATCTACTGATACTTGAGGTGAAGACCTGCATCTTTTATTGCAGGAGCATAAACTTCTGTCCTGATTTAATTTTACTATATTTACTCAGTGTGGAAGACAAAACCGCATATTCATAAAGGATGTGTGATTTTCTGCTAATCAAATTTTAATCCAAGTAAAGTAGAATAGAATTGCTTAAATTGCTTAAAGGTTCCTGTTTAAAGCAGCATTTCTGTTTTGAAATAGAAATGTTTCAGTCACATTTATTTATTTAATCCGAAATGTTAGACAATCCACCAGTGATTCTGTGACCAAAATAAATGTGACCTTGAGATTGATTTTTGTTTTCTTACTTTTCAGTGTGAGACTATGCGGCTAAAAAAAAGATTTTTTTTTCTTTTCACCAGGAGTTGAAATAATATTGTGGATGCTGTAATCAAATGTTATTCCACTCACTGTACAAAGGATTCAGTGTTTCAGAAAATTTATTATAACAATTTACAACTTGAGTGTACAAAATATTCTGAAACTGTAAAATGTAAAAATACATATTTTGCAAAGACTTGGTTTTTAATAATTAAAAAATGTATTTATGTCTCATTTTCAGTTTGAAATACTGGTTTGGTTGGTTTCTTCATTAATTAAAGAGTTTATCAAAATGGCATCAGATTCTGTACCAGTGAATATAATTTTGTCGTTGCTTTGATAAACGTTACCTTAGTTAACAGCAGATTGATGGAGCAAAATTACATTTATTCCATGACTTTGAGGAGGGTAGTAGAAAACTTAAATATGACAAACGGTGGTAATTAGAAAAAATAAATGTGCATGTAAACAAACATGAAAAAAAAATAGAAATCATAAATTCTCAAAAACGGGAAAATGTAACATTTTATCACTGCTGTGTTTTCATATTGATGTGTTTGTTTTGTTCTGCTGAAAAAAGCAATCAGCAGAAAACTATTTAGACAGAAAGACAACTTGCCAAGTTTCTGGATCCCAGATTTACATATGTTTTCTATAGTGGGTTAGACATTTTTTAACAACACAGACACATCTCACTTTGAAATCACGTGCGTCCTTATTTGAAAGTAGTTTCTGGTGTTGATTAAAATCATGAAGTACATTTCCCCCTGAGGCACGTTGGTCCACTGCCACTTTACAGAACATATTTTCTTCACCTTGCTGCTGCTCTAAGGCAGTGTTTCTCAATTCCAGTCCTCAGGAATATTTTAGATGTGTCTCTGTTCCAGAAAACGTGATTCAAATGATTGCATGCCCTCTTCTGCAGTCGTCAAGCGCTGCAGAGGCCACTTAATCTTTCTGCCAGGTGCGTGGCAGAAGGGAAACACCTAAAACAGCCAAGGCAGGGGGGGCGTGAGGACCGGAGTTGAGAAACATTGATGTAAGGCAAGCGATCTCAAACTCCAGTCCTCAAAGGCTGGTGTCTGGCAATTTTAGATATCTCTTTGCTTACGCACACCTGGTTACAATGTTGTGTCATTAGAAGAGCTCTGCAGAGACGGACTGCGATGCTAGTGATCCAGTTTGGCCTTTTAATTCAAGTGTGTAGGACAATGAACACATCTAAAAGTTGCAGGATGCCAGCTCTCACAAACTCCAGTTTAAATCCACTGCTTTAAGGTAACTGGTAAAACTGAGCGAAACCAGACGATACAGAAAACAAAACTCGCCTACTGGGAAACCCGATCAAGCATACCAGGTCATTTCTAGTTTTCAGAAAAAGAAACAACACATCACTTTTCAGAAAATCGAGAGTAAAACTTTAGGTGTGGCAGCCTCTTCTTCTTCTTTATGTCTGGTAACCGCAGATCACCCCCACATCCTCCTCATGAGAACAGTTGTGTTTCCCCACCTTTGACCTCTTGCATTCCAGCAGGGATCTTTCCTCACCCTCACACTGCACATCATCCAGCAGGATCCTGACCCTGCTGCTGGCCTCACCCAGCGCAGCCCTCTTCATCACCGTCAGCGCAGTTGTGAAGCCGAGCTGCCGACATACGACCGTACCTGCCTTCCTCGTGAACAGGTCGTCGCACACCGTCCCCCACTCTCCTCTGATGAAGATCTCCACCCTGCCTCGATCTGGCATGCCGTCTGCGCTCACAAGCCGCACAGAGCCAGAAGGAAGCCTTCTTCCTCCTTTTCCTCGCTTGTTACCACGTCCTCGACCTTTTGGCCTTTTGTTGACTTGGTTGGTCTCTCCAGCACTTTGTGACTTCGCTCCAGGCCACAGTTTTTCATTCCGAACTTTAGGTAACGTGGTGCTGCTGACCGGTGTTTCCGGGGGCTTGTTGGCTGTCTGGCTTGTATAAGGTGCCCATGTTGTTGTCAGAGACTGAAATGTAGTAGGAGAAGGGGATTGTGGTGGGTTTAAAGGTGGGGAGGTGGCCCTAGCAGGGTGTGTAGGTGGTCCCCAATATCTTTTTGGTGAAGTTGTGCTGCAGATTGAGGTTTGAGAAATCCTAGAGCGGACTGGAGTCATGATGGTTGCACGATAACCTGAGGGAGAGACAGAATCACCCTCTTTATTTAAATATAATTTAATATTGAGCTAAAGCTGACAGACATTAACTTTTTTTAAAAAATCTTAACCATTGATGCAAAGCCACTCATAAAGGCAACACACATTGGGGGCAAAAGGCAAAATATTCCCCTTTTATTTTCCATTAAATAAACACCAGTAGGGTCAGGTTGGTGCCAGCACTCGTCCTTTCCAAAGTGGAAGAGCTTCTGATCCATCCTCAGCGGAAGTCCAGACATATTCTAATGCTTTATCTAAATCTGACCAATGAAAATTTTGAAGAAATTAGCTCTAAAGTGGTAAGGAATATGAACAGAGTTCTCTCTTGCCAGGACATTTAATACTTCACAAGAACTCATCATGGAGAAGTCCCACTTCAAATTTTGGACTCAGAATTCCTAACACAATTATTACTGGGCAGCCCACAAGAGAAAACTTCTGCCCAGATAATGTGTGAAGAACAAGTTGCAGGAACTTCCAAAACTGGACTGCAGGAACATTCCTGGAGTCCCGGAAAAAGACAAAAATTGTACAGATGTCCAGCCCCGGTACAACACACATGGATCAAATGATGGGGTCATGATCAGATCCCTGGAGAACATTGACATGATGAAGAAGTACAAACTACCACCAGGGAAAGAACTAAGAGATGCAGGATGCCAAATGTTGAGGACAGACTTTGGACACCCCTGCTGTAGGCCTTTCAGCCTAATGCATCCACTCTGTTAAAGGTGCCAACCGATGTGTATCATTTAACATGATGCACGGCTGCACACCCAATATGAGTTCCCCTTTAGTCGTGAGCAATGTTGTTAGTAAGCGTTAGCTAGAGTGTGTGGCGGCAGCATCCTGTTATCTATCTGCTGATAGAAATCTTTGGTTTAAAATGCAACTACTTCTGGATAAAAACCTTATATCAAATCACTTGACATTGACCAGTGCACATGATGAATAAGTAAGATATTATGTTACTTGATTTGATTTTAAACACCAGGTTAGAAATCCTTTAGTTTGGGAGATTTACAAGAAAATGCTCTGGCTTCCTCCCACAGTCCAAAAACAAGACCGTTAGGTTGATTGGTCTCTCTAAAATTCTCCTTAGGTGTGTGTGATTGGTTCTTTGTCCTGTCTGTCTCTGTGTTGCCCTGCGACGGACTTGTGACCCGTCCAGAGTGACCCCCGCCTCTCGCCTGCTGACCACCGGAGACAGGCACCAGTGCCACTCACAGCCCCACTAGGGATAAGCAAGTAAGACAATGGATGGATATTTAATGGCAATCTAAAATGGTTCTTCAAAGGTTGTCCTTTCCCTTAGCTTTTTAAAAAATGGTCCTAATGAAACATTGTAAAGCAGCTAAATCAGTCTTTTTGCTTTAAATCAAGAGCTGCAGAGATTAACGGAACATTTAGCTCAGCAGAAGCTTGTTAAAGCATTACAGCAACACGACTGTGCAAATAAGTCAAGAGAAAAAGTAATGTTTGAGTTATTATTTTTCCATGATAGTTTTTGTGACAGTCATCCAAGTATATCAATGACTGCATGTTCTTATTAGGATCATGAAAATGTTGTGTGATATGTTTGAATATGAAGTTGGTAATTGAATAATTTTTAAGTAGCAGTGATTTTTATCAACAATGCCGTGAGAAAGTATTCACCACTTCACAAACATCTATTTTTACTTTTTTGACACATTTGAATAATCAAGCAAATTTTAGCAATAGATACAAAAGATCCCGACTAAATATTCAAGAGATATTGTCGCTTAACTTTTCGATTGGTTGACCACCTTTGTTGTTGACAACTGCATCAATGGGTGTTTTACATCTTTGTGAGAGATTTTTTTTGCCCACTTTGCCTCACTGAATTGCTTCAATTCAACCACAACGGAGGGCATTTGAGCATGAAAATGCCGACTGTTCCCCGTTAAACCAAATTGCAATATTTCTGAGAGTGATGTTATTGTGAGGAGCCACAAACAGAAAACATTGACACAGACACACAAGGAGGATTGTCCGAGCTGAAGCTGAAGAAGAAACATTTATTCAAAATAAATTAGCCCCAGTACTTGATTTAAATTAGTGCAAATATCTGACATAAATAAGAATTTGTCCTGCAACAAAAACTTTTGTACCAGCCAAAGAGAAGCATGTTAGCAGGTTCTAAGCAGGAATTGATGGCCACTTAACTTTCCTCTCTACTTGAGTCTTTGTGCAAATGTTTCAAGTTGGCATTTGAGCACCTATTAATATTAAAACAAAACCAAAGAACAACACAATCTTAAACATTTGAGACTTCTGTGATTATTTTAAATAACTTACCTTAATGTAATTTACTTTATTGCCATTTAAATGTATAAATAATAGAGAAATTGTTTAACCTCGCAAAAAAGGTAAACTTTGAAAAGCTGCATCGAAGAGTATATTATATATAAAAAAATTATAGTAGTAAAATGAAGCTATTTCCAGCCATGATAATAATTTAATTTTGAATGTCCGTAAAATAAAACAAAATTAAATGCTCAGCACAATTTTAAATTCACTTTTTATACCAAAACGCCCCCATAGAGTAACTTAATTTGTACATGTGAATCATTTTTATGGAGACATTTCTGGTTATATTCAGTATCATGAGGGCAAAGTGGAGAATAACTATATGAAAACAGGTTCAGACATAAATGGCAAATGCCAAGTCTTCAGAAGGTGTTTCTACAGATGGAGGATTTGCCTGATTTCACATTCCTGGATCTTAGCACCTTCTTAATTCCTAAAATTTCACGACATCCAGGAGAGATACACCAACATCATATCCTTTGAGACATAGAGTGACCTGACAAACTGTTAACTTTATTGTTCCTAAGCCAACCATTAACTTCTCTAAAGGTGTGCATCAGAAATCCCAAGAACCCCACAGGTGGATTTGAAGGTGGATCAAACAGTTTTTCTTCAATGCTCTTTGTTTTTGTGCATGAAATTTAACAATTGTTTGAACAGTTTGGACAGAGAAAATACTTGCAAACCCATCAGCAAAAGTGATTTTTTAATTTTTTTTTTTTTTTTATCAAAGAATGTACCTGGACATCAAAAATTCTAGAGTAATTTTTGCTTTAGATTGTGTTGTATCAATTATCACTTTGAACTGAGCTTTTAAAGTTAAAATTAAAGGTTTCCCATTGACAATTTGTACAGCTTGATAGCTGACCGTGAGAAAAGAGTTCAAGATTTTTTTTTTTTTTTTGCCGTATTTCTTACTTTTATCAAGAACCACAGAAGAAGCACCAAAGAGCATTTTGCCTGTCTCAGGAAAACTAAAATGGTGTTCTGAAACACAAGATCCGCTATAGGATCCATTCTCCTTTCCACATCTCAAAATTATCTGTTATCTATTGCATATTCAAAAAGCCCTACAGAAAGTAAAAATCACCCTGCAAAATCTAAATCTTGTCAAAATGCTCACTAAGACACAGACATATTCTTAGACTCTGATACTAAATAATAAAGCAATTCTTATTAGATAAAACCCTATCAAACAAAAAAAAAAGAAAAAAAAAAGCCAATATATTTGATCTTTCAGAACCCTGAAGCTGAAAAACCAAGAGCGCAGTGTTGTCTAACACAGCAACCGTCTCCTCTATCAGGTCATTATTCAACAAGATGCCAAGCACATCACAGTCTGGGTGCTGACTGAAAGGAATCCTTTGTAAAGTCGCCTTCAGAGTCACAATTCACTCAGTCATTGAACTTCTATAGCATAAAGCAAGAACATAGTGCAGCGCAGAAAAGCTCCAGTGTTAATACGAGCTCCCTGTCCTCGCACCTCGGTGTGAAATACTCTGTGTGTGGGTTTAGAAGATGTGTTAACAGCTGAGCCAGAATGTGAATAGGCAGTGGAGCTAGGATGATAAGCAGGTGCACCAGCAGGCCTACCAGTGGACGGCGTTGTGACAGGGATTGTTGCGCCCCTCTGGACAGCAGTCGGTTTTACTGTTGTGGTCAACGTAGTCTTTATCGGTGCAGACTGCGTCGTCTTTCTTTCTGCTGCTGCTGTTGGCTGCGGTCGAGCTATTTTCCCTTTTGTTTGTCTTGTTGGCATCGGAGGTTTTCTTATGATTATTGGTCTTCGTATTGTCTGTTTCTTCGTAGTTGTGGATTTCGGAGTGGTCGTGGTGGGAAGAGGTGTTGTGGTTGGTTTCTTGTTGACTACGAACTCTGAAAACGGAGACAAAACAGCTTTTTTAACGATACAAATCTGGACTTTCACAATTTATGTCAGGTATTTTTTTCTGTCTTCAAACTATAAGCATATTAGTGACAACTTGAATTATAGCAAATTACTCACAGAATATGTGCAAATATCTTCCTGTGAAACATGCAAACTTTTCAAAGTCAATCCAGACTGATCCAATTTTGGATCAGTCTGGTCCTTAGCTTAGTTTGGTTCTGACTGGTGTATAAAAAGCCTGATCCATCCTCCAAAAGCCTCCACTTAGAGTCCTTCAATTGCACCATTAGGTTAAAATAGGTTAGGAAGTTAAATTTATTGTTTTGTTTCTCTGTGCTGTCCTGACCCCCTGCTCAACCTCGCTACGTAACCCTCCCACGGTCTTAAAAGATGAGGTCATTTGGACCCCACAAGCTTTTAGCTTTTTGTGCAGTCCAGTGGGGTTGCACTAGCCCCACGTGTGCTTCTACAAGGTTTTTTTGTGTGTGGTTTCGGGAACTGACAGGCTGAGACAACCCCTCATCCTCCCCGCTGTTCGACTGTGACATTTGTCGTGCTCCTTCTGAGTTTTTTCTTTAACCTCTTCGAGGGAGGGTTAAAGAAGCAAACACAGTTTTAGAGAAGTGTGGACTAACTAGCTTTTGTCATATTCTGAGTGTGGAGCTAAACGTGCTTCAGGCTAACTGAAATGTAAAAGTATCCCCTCCATTACATACCCTCTCTGGGGTAGAAATGGATGAGTTTTCCTTTTATCTTCACAGGCCGAGGCTTGATGCTGCATTTTCCAGGTGGTGCTCGTCTGCATAGTCAAAAGAATAAGAAAACATGAAGTAGAGCAGAGAAGACAATTTAAATTTGATATTTTCAAACAAACCACAGTCATTGCGTGGCATCTATATGTTTTTTGACCATGGCTGCATCGCAAATGAATCAGTTCTACAGCTAAATGACCAGAGGAGATAAATTAGCAGTTGCAAATGTTTCTGCAGACAAATCTATTAGCGTAGAAACAGCCTAACATTGCCAAGATGTTAGGTTAACTTCACACTATAACGGACCTATAAATGTAGACGTTCCTTCTGTTTTGTTGTTGTTGTTGTTGTTGTTGTTTAGTTTTTTTGCATTTTTGACTAAAGCATTGTTTCCTGCTAAAAGTCATAAATTAAGACATGTACTTCAGAACAATTTTACAATGACTAAGAATCCAATTAACCATAAAAATAACAGAACTTGCTGTATGTTCTGGGTTACAAACTTTTTTAAGGGCTCATGTAGAACTTAAAAAATTATTTCATATGGTATATTGAGGAAAATATAACAGCCCGTGTCTTTCTTATTACTTTTGCATTGTAATACATTTACTGTACTTGATGAAGTTTTTTTAAAAAGAACATTAAATAAAGGACTTATGAGAGTTATTCTGTCTTGCTACCTGGAAGGATCCACTATTTTATAGATGACTCCAGATCTGGCTGTGGCACTTGGGACTCCTGTGGATAAGAAGTACAGCTCTCCTGGAAAATGTACAGAGGAAAGGAGGAAAGATGAAAAGAACCAGATGGAAAACAGCAAGAGAACAGGATCGGAAGAAAAACAAAGAAATCATATACTTTAAGGGTAGACAAAAGAAAGCCCAATATCATAAAGGTAATAACATTATTGCTGAAGTGACATATAAATAATATAATTTCCAAAAATATCTGTTTGAAAATGCATTCATAGACTGCTACGCCTTTAAATCTCCCACTTTCAAGAGCTTCGTAAAAAAGAAAATGGAAAAAAGTAGCAGCGTGTGCAACATTTTACCTCATTAATCAGCAGCTGATAATTCAAAACAGACTTTACAATAAACCTCTCCTTACTCATCAGAAACAAGGCACAGTATGTTCTATCCTATGTGTGGGTTCGAGGACCATTTTTTCCTTGAAAATAAATGGACTTTTTCGATTCACAAATGAATAACAATAATTAAAATAATAATTACCAGAGAACCCGGAAACAATGAATATTCGCACACAAAATCATTACCTGCTTCGTCTTCAGCAAAGGAGATTATGTATCTATAGTAGCTGTTGATGAGTTTGGGAAATTTGCAGGTCTGGTCTCTTCCCATGCAGATCTCATTATACTGCCATTCACCTGTAGCCTCGTTCTCCTTCAAAGACATTAGACGCCTAAACACAAAGGGAGACATTTAAATACGGTCAGAAGGTAGAATAGTTTCCAAGACTGTCAACAGAGTCCAGCAAAATCTACATCAAATACAGCCGAGTAATGAAAACTGTCTTTTTCTCATTATTGTATGTGGATGCAAGAGAAATATTCACATGAATACTTGACAAGAAATAAATATTCCTATAAATGAAGAAATCAATATTAGCTCTAGAAAGGTGCTCCCTATAAAATGTATTTGTTCAGAAATGTATTTCTTACATTTTAACAACACAACAGTCATAATCGTTGCTATAGTTTTAACATGACACTTTTCTTTGTTCGGCATGTTCAGTGTTGTCTGAATGTGTCCAGATAGAGTAAAAACATCAATAAAGTTTTTACAGCTTTGAAAATGTTAATAAATTAATTCAACATCTACCCGCTCATGAAATCTCCAAAGATGTAAAGTCCATTCAGGTTGGGCATCTCGCAACCTCTATAGACGTATCCGCCTGTCACTGATTTTCCCAGTTTATGGGGGTAGTCAAAGATTGGCAAAATATCATCTGCAAAATGAGAGATACAGATCAAATGCATACCACATTACACATTTTTTTTCTTTTTTACATTTTACTCTTCAGATTTTGCTTTTCTATTGTCCTTTGAACAACACAGAGTAACTCACCCAGGGATGAGTTCTGGCAGAGCTTGCGGTCATAACAGCTGAAGCCTTCTTTGGCCCTCCATCCATAGTTTCCTCCTTCAAATAAAAGGGTTCTCAGAGTCTCAGAGATTTACAGGCAAATCAGTTTTCTTTCCAAATATGAACAAGTCAGATCATCGCAAATATTTAGGAACAGAAAAGTCCTTTTAAGGTTTTTAAGCAAAAAATGTTGTTCAAAACACAGAAGCAAAAACTATCCCCTTCAATCCATAGTGTACAATGTGTAAATGTGGTTGAAATGTGAAAAGATGTAAACATAAAGATGGGTATTGTTTTTAAAAACACTAATCTCTGTCTGCACTTTGGCTAGGAAGGACAAAGATATGCTAATCTAAACATAGGTTTTAACTTGTTTTTAGTTTGGTCTTGCATCGTAGAGGCCTCTGGGCTCAACAATGACACATCTGCCTATTCAGGTTCACAGTAGATTTTGGGACTATTTTCCTCTTTATATTTATTCATATTTCAACCTGCTTTGTAACTGATATTTTAATCTTTCTTTGCTTTTCTTTTGTTCATCCAGGCTTTGCAGACTGTCAGTGCACTCTGTTCTGTTTGCATGAAACACTAAAGCTTTAAAATGCAGCTCATGTATTTTCTCAGTCCATTATTTTTCTTTTTTTACTCCGTTAATAAATTAACATTTTGCTTATTCATCCATCTTAAATAAGCTAGTTATTCAATTAGCACAGAATTTTGTAGAAAATCTAAATAAATAGTCTATTTTGATCAGAAGAGAATAAAGCCAGGATGCAGATGTCATTAAGGCAAATTTCTCATATACTGAAATCATGACATTATTATGGCTTAACTGAAGTTTCTTGTGTTCAT
>NW_015113230.1:136997-141850 GCF_001443285.1 Poecilia latipinna | reverse complement strand
CCCTTCAATCCATAGTGTACAATGTGTAAATGTGGTTGAAATGTGAAAAGATGTAAACATAAAGATGGGTATTGTTTTTAAAAACACTAATCTCTGTCTGCACTTTGGCTAGGAAGGACAAAGATATGCTAATCTAAACATAGGTTTTAACTTGTTTTTAGTTTGGTCTTGCATCGTAGAGGCCTCTGGGCTCAACAATGACACATCTGCCTATTCAGGTTCACAGTAGATTTTGGGACTATTTTCCTCTTTATATTTATTCATATTTCAACCTGCTTTGTAACTGATATTTTAATCTTTCTTTGCTTTTCTTTTGTTCATCCAGGCTTTGCAGACTGTCAGTGCACTCTGTTCTGTTTGCATGAAACACTAAAGCTTTAAAATGCAGCTCATGTATTTTCTCAGTCCATTATTTTTCTTTTTTTACTCCGTTAATAAATTAACATTTTGCTTATTCATCCATCTTAAATAAGCTAGTTATTCAATTAGCACAGAATTTTGTAGAAAATCTAAATAAATAGTCTATTTTGATCAGAAGAGAATAAAGCCAGGATGCAGATGTCATTAAGGCAAATTTCTCATATACTGAAATCATGACATTATTATGGCTTAACTGAAGTTTCTTGTGTTCATCTTATGAGATTTTTTTTTTCTTTTGCTTTTTCTGGATTGAAAAATGTTAGTAGGTCTTTACACTACACAAACTTTTGCTGTTCCATTATTTTTGAAAAAATAAAGCATGGCTATTTTCAGCTTCTGCACACATTCAACATAAAGGACTTCAATGTGAGAAAAGAAAAAACAGGATCCTGTAACCTCCTACCTTTAACAATGAGGTCTATCTCTTCGTATTTATTCTGGCCAACATCACCACAAAACATCCTGCCTCTGCCTGCGCCTGTAGCAGGGTCACCGCGGTCAATGGAGCATCGCCACATGTTGCGAACTCCATAGGCATAAATCTCTGCAAAGAAATAAACCCGACAGGATAGTTGCACATTTTCTTATGGGCTGGATGAAAAAAATAAAAATAAAAAATATATATATAGAAAGCCTAACTAGGCATCTCTGGGAAAAGAAAACAGAAGCTGCTTTGCTCATGCAAAATAAGATGTCATATATCTTAGCTAAAATCTGAATCTGATATTTTAGAAAATGTTTTCCATTTCAGATTTGATCAGAACTGAAAGGATTTACCAGGCCTTGCTCCCTGCTCCCCTACGAATGGATTGTCAGAGGGAATGGTGTATGGAGTGCTTTCATCAATGTTGTCGATGTCAATGCGGAGCACTTTGCCAAGAAGTGCTGATCTGTCAATTACAAAGAAAGAACAGATTGATATACTTGGAGGCCAAGACGATACCTTTCTCTTTCTATGATTAATGCTAAAATTGTTCAATTTTTTCCTATCAGTCTCACAATATTTCCAGTTTTAAATCATCTCCTTTGTTTTTCTCTACTTTCCAGTAGAGTTTTATTACTACTGAGTAGTAATAATTTTTTTGTCAACTTTCCAGTTTTTCTTCACTCTTTATCTACTTCTCTTTTTCTCTCTGCACACCAGTGTAGAGTGAATAGACCTAATAAAGTAATCTATGCCCTGTTCCTAGAGGAACTTAAGGATGATCAACAATCATTTTGTCTGCAAACCCCCAAAAAAGGATACTTAATAATTCATTTTAATGTTCAGAATTTAAATTGTGACAAAAGCTTCATTAGTAAAAGTGGATTTAAGTGAAAATGTGAAAAGTATACCAACTTGTTCTGTGAATTGCCAAACTTTCCAAATGGGTCTCCGGCTCGTCCGCCGTCTCCAATAAAAATGTAGAGATATCCGTCATGGCCAAAAAGCAGCTGCCCACCATTGTGGTTAGAAGCTGGCTCCACCACCTCCAGGATCATTCTGTACGAGAATGAAAATGATAAGTGTGCTTCTGCTTTTTAAGATAAACACGTAGATGAAATGTTAAGTTTGTACCTCTCAGAGGAATGATCGAGCTGGTTATCATCATGGTCCGAGAGCGTAAACTCACTGATTCTTATTCTCTCTTCCTTCTTCACAGACACTGAGTAGTAAACATATGCCTTTCTGACTGTGGTGAACCTGAGAATAGAAGCAATGCTCGGTCTTATTTCTCAGTGTTGCAAAACCAAAATTAAAAAAATGACACTCTGTTTCATAACTTTTATGAAGAACTAGAAGTAAGAACCTTGGATGCAAGGCAATGCAGAGGAATCCCCTCTCATCCCCGGTCCATCGAGACGTGAGCACAGCCTTGGTGAGGTTGAGGAAAGGATGGTCGATCCTGGAGCCATTAGCCAAATACACCCACACATAACCCAGCTGCTCTGCAACAAAGAAGCGATGGCTTCCGTCGTCTGCATGGATCATGGCCACGGGGTTGCGGAGACCATTGGCAACTTCCTGCAGGCACACTTCCAGACAGCCTGTAGAATCCTCCCGTACTAATCCGAGGTTAGCGTTCAGTTCTGTTGACGGAAGAAACTGCGTATTACCGGCTTTATATTGAGGGATAATTCGTGACGTAGATTAGGGCTAATACATTAACCCGTACCTGCATCTGTCAAAACATTTGGGTAGCAATACTGTTTGTCCTTGAGCTCCAGAAAGTCACAGAAACGTCTGCGGTCCTCCTCTATTGCAGCAGTCAAGTTTGCAAACTGTTGTAGGTTCCCCTTGTCCTCCAGGAGCAAGCTGAGTGTGTATCGACAGTCCCGCCAGTAGTCTGAGCAGTAGTCTCCACATAGCCCTGGCAGAACCCTCATTTGTGTGTTGGCATCCTCAGCATCATATAGGTGGGCAGCATATGGAGAACACTCCTGAAAAAGGAAATTAGAACCTATTAGTCGTTTGTGGAAATTCAGGCTTAGTCTTATTATTTGCTTCATCTCATAAATGGAGATTATAAACTGTCTGAATCCCATAAACAGTGTTGTAGAAATACTGCCAGGGCTTCTCTGTGCCATACTGTTAAGTGGTCAGGTCAGGGTTATATACAGCTACAGCATAAATGAATGCAAGGCAGGTCCACTTTGTTATTAAGTCACAACCACACTGTCCACACCCAGAATGGTGAGGAAATTCAGTGGCACGACACGCGAACCACTGGACATGTGACACTGTCGCACAGGATGAAGCCCGAAAGGGAAAATCTGAATCAGGACAACAAATCTAGGAATGTTGACAAGGAAATTACTTTCAAATAGCTCGTTTTAAAATGGGCTCCAAAGTGAACAGGTAGTCATTGATAAAACTGTTTCTGCAAAAGCGATCAAGAAAAAAAAAGTTGTACTGCAATAGTAGACATTGGTGTGTAGATTCTCAGTCATCCAGGACGTGACAGTCTTACGTATGAAAATTAAACTTCTTCTGTTGTTTCTTGAAGACATTACATCTCTCATCATCTACCTAAAACTGGAAAAGCCTTTTATGTATGAACCAAAAAAAAAACATTTTTAAGAGACAGTAGAAGTCCAGTTGCATTTAGGGTGAATATTTATTTATTTTGATTATTATTCCCTTTATTTAACCAGGTAAACCCTGTTAAGATCTAGATCTCATTTTCAAGAGGGGCCTGGGATATTATTACAGTTCATTTTACAGTTTGTGCAGATATGAATACAAGGTTGAAATTAGCTTCTTCCACACGGTGGTCAGGGACAGCCTTGGAAAAAACTAAGCAAAGCTGCTCTGCTGCTTTGAATGCAAGCTTGAGTTTGAGCATCTGATCATATGGAAGGCTACACTGACTTCTCATTTGACATGAACATACTAAACATTGCAATGATTGAACTGTAGTGAAGGAATGAAAACATCAAGCACTGTTGGATCCCATATGACTATGAAGCAGAAGTCATATAGACCAAAAACAAAAACGTTATTAGATGCAGGTACAATCTAAATGACTCCAGTGTGACAGCACAAATGCCTACACAACAGGCACATGCAGCTGGTGCATCTAGTTGTATTTGTCCCCAGAAATATGTAATTAAAAATCCTCATCATCTCAGATTCTGGGATTTGAAAACCAGACTGAAAAAAACTTTCTCATCTAAAATGATATATTTGGAGATAATGAGGTCAACTAATGATACATCAGGGATGATGCACTTAAGAGAAAGTGTCAGAGATGCAATATTATGTTTACCAAGACATTGTTGCTGACTACAATGCCCGTCTGCTGCCAGACAGACTGCAGACAGGTGTGCAACAGTAAAAGAGATGTTATTGTTGCCTTTGTTAGGGAAGATCAGGCGAATCTAGACACGTTGCTCTCCTGGTGTGTGTTTCTTCACCCAATAACATGGACTACCTCAATTTCCCTCCCCCAACACTGGCATTCATACTTTGGTTAATAAATATCCAGTTACCCAGATAAAATTGTAAAAACAGTAGAACAACATTCTGAGGGGTGAACAGTTCTCCTTAAGTATTAAAACTGGGGTAAAAAAAAAGAAAAAGTTGTTTCTAGTATATGATCAATACTTTTAAAGCCTTAACTGCATTAGTTTAGAAAAAAAAAGTTTAATATGTTTGATATATTGAAGGTTGAAGTTGCAGCCCAATACTCTCATTATAAAACACCAACTTTTCAGTCCAAAGAAACAAATAATAGATTTATACCACAATATTCAGGACTTTCTTTCTCTGTTTGGGTCATTAGTAAAACCAGCTTTGTCAAACAGAGAACCTGTGTGTGGCGGGTTAAACTCAGCTGAAAACTCAGGCCTTTAAAGTAATTTGGCTACCACTCGGTGCTTTCTTTTTTATCTCAAACCATCAAAGGCTATTTTTATACCAAACACTCTTAAAAAAAAAAAAAAAAAAAAAA
>NW_015113230.1:124647-133908 GCF_001443285.1 Poecilia latipinna | reverse complement strand
TTTTTTTTTCAAAACCCCAAAGGGGTTTTTTTTACCAAACCCTCAAAAAAAAAAAAAAAAAAAAAAAAAAAAAAAAAAAATGAACCCGTATTTAAAGCAAAACTATGACCAGCTTATTTTGAGCTGGTCATAGTCAACTCATTTCCTCTTAGCATTCCTCCAATGAAAGTTTTATAACCTAACTTAAAATAAAATCACTTCTTAGCCTTATAAATTTACACTGCTCAGTGGCAAGCCAACACTAAAACCTTACTAACAGGAGTAAACTCATAGACACTTTGCAGCACTGTCATTACACACACAACCCAGCCTGCCCTGCATGGAAAAAACTACTGTGGGCTATAATTTCCACAGCGGTAGAACCTATATTTTAGGATTTGGTGATTTGTCACTGCTTTTACATAGAATACGCTTTGCTGAACTTCAAGAGAGACGTGTATTTAGTATTTTCATAGCATTGTGGTATCTCCTCCATCCCCCCACCCCAAAAAAAAAAAAATGAAAACGTAAACCATTTTGTTTATGTTACTCATGATATTTAACAAAAATATATTAGCTTGCTCAGTTTATCTGTAAAGGCTACAGCAAATTGGTGCCGCACCTATCACTCAATTTCCACACAAAGGCTGCACGTAGCTAGCATCTGGGCTGCAAAGTCAGCACGTAATTATGTAATCAGCGAGGGGAGTGAGCTTCAAGGCTCGTTCCAGTGACGGGGATTCTGGGCTTTAGTGCCAGGATGTGTTTAAGATTAGGGAAAGTAAAACATACGGAAATAGAAATGGTTAGTGGATGAAATAATTTTCCAAACAAAGACTGCAGCAGACGCAGGATTATCACACTAACTTCTAAACTTAGAAATACATTTCAAGCTGTAAGTGTGAGTCATAACTGTAATGAAAAAAAATGCAAGTAAAAATAAGTGCTGGAGGCGGTTGTTGAACTTGGTTTGTGATGTTTTCAATGTGTTTTTTTTTTTTTTTTAGGTTTTAATTTATTTCCCAGACAATTTTTTTTTCACTTTTTCAAGAAAATGAAAATAAAACAAATGAGCGCCTTAGAGCAGATGTTCCTAAATTATGCTAGGCAGAATGTTTTGGAAGCATGAGAAGTGAGTGGGGATAGCGTGTAAAAGGTCAAGAACTCGTTTTGGTTTTCCCCTTTGATGGCGTTTCTGCATTTAAGCAAAAATCACAAATATGTAGAACACAACAACCTCAGACATACAAAAGAATCGCATACAAAATGATCATTAAGACATGTCAAATAATTGCAAAGATGCATAAAGATATTATCCTCTTACCTGGCAGAGGATGCTGCGTATGTATTTACCACATTTTGCTGAACCCAAAGTGTTAAAATTTTCCATAATTAAGTCATACTTCCTTGATATCTCTTCATCCTTCTGCAAATCGCAGCATCCAAACTTTGTATAATCTGTGCAGAAGACTAATGGCTGCTGAGGCCCAAATGGAGGTTTGTAATCCAAGCATTGTGGGTGACAGCTGCCCCTCCAGACCTGGAGGAGCAGCATCAGGGTGAGGAGCAGATATGCAGGGAAACCTGTGCGCTGCAAGTTCTTCTGATGGACCAAATCATTGGAATATAGAGTCATGCTGCCACTCTGTTCAGGATCGTCTTTCCCTTCACCCAGAAAGTAAATAAATAACCAAAGCAGCTTTGATGTGAAAATACACCAGTCTCCAACAGGATCTATGGAACACAAATGAGACAGTTAAAGTTTTTGGTTAGTTATTTAGTGGATCTCAATGTAGAACCTCCATAGTCGGTGACTGTATAATCTTATGAATGAATGTTTTAATGAATGATGGGTCTGATTCTATTAGCTTTGAATTAAAGGAGGCTGATATTTGATATTTTGTTATCCAAGGGGAAACCTGGACATTTGTGATTTGATGCAGATGATAAAAGTTAGTTTATCCTAGTTTGGTGGACAAGTTGGCCATCAGACAAAACTGGCTGATCATGATTTTTTTTTTTTTTTTTTTAAGAGAAAAAAAGCGTTTAATGTGACCCTAAGTCATGAAATAATATCTACCAGCTGCTCCCACGTAAGAGAATTGCCTGATCTATAACATCAAAAAAAAAGATCTGACAAAACTAAAAACATTAAAAAAAAAAAAAACAGAAAATGTTGTCCAAAAAAATTCAAGAACAGCAAAACCAAAGTCACTGAATCAGTGACAAAGACTTTTCTAAAACTTTCACTGAGATTAACCACACCAAAAGCCTTTAACCCCAAATGGTGGAAAATGGAATAGAGATTAACTTTCACTCCAGTGGCCAGTTTACCAATATCACTCCACAATCACTCCAACGACCCATATGGGAGGAGAACCCAGGACAGCATCAGTTTGTATCCCTTAGATCAAGAGTACAAATGTTGCACACCAGCACGTTTACCCCCAAATAACTTTAAAAAATCTAAATAAAGTAGCCTAATTAGTGGCTTAGTCAAAGACCAGAGCTAAGTTTCACTAAGGTTACACACTGGGACCTTAAACAGAGTGCTCATTCTCCTAAAACCTCCTGATTTCGCAAAGTGGGATGGACAATCTTCTGACAGGGATGTGACTGACCCATAGCCAGTCATCATAAACAACTGATGGTAGCTGTTGCATCAAAAGATGGTAAAGTCATTTTTAGGGGGTAATAACCTTTTCACAAAAGATCAAGTTGGATCATAAACTCACTATTTTCCTGTAACAAATTAAGTCATCATTTGAACTTCCAGTTTTAATATAACCCAGTTTACTTTGTCTGATGCACAACTTGTTTTACTGATATGAAACTTTTAAGAGTGTTTGCATATCACAGTGTTTCACCTTTTATTTTAGCAGTCTTTACTAGCAAAAACATTAAAGATGAGAAACTAACCAAACCAGTTCAGTTCAAGATTACAGACATTTACTGAATTTCAAATATTGCATGCAAAATTATTATTATTCATTTGACACATAAACAAAATTTTAACAGTTCATATGATGTGTGAACTTACATAGCTGGTTTCTAGAAGCATGAAAGTGTGAAAACACACTAGCCCAGCATCATAGCTGTCTGCAAGGGAACCTCAGAGTGCACACAATGGGTTACATCATCGACTCACAAAACTCATGCAGTTTCCCAATTTCATGTGCAAATGTCATAGAATATGTTCAGCTTGACTCAGATCCAGTGGACTCTTATTGTCATAGAGGTTTTTGTGCTTCAGTCCAGACAGCAACGACACCTGTGGATCACAACACAAATCATGCAGTAGCTGAATTCAAGAGTGCATCGCATCTCAGTCAGTTCTCACACACTTAAACCACAGCATAACACTGAATCTTTAAAAAAAATAAATAAATAAAGGATACAAAACTTCAAGGAAGGCTTTTCAAAATAGAGTTTCACCTTCGTCCAAGGTTTCAGAAAAATATTTACTCCCAGAACGAGGTCACCTTGAGACTCTCCCTATGTTTGCTCTGGACGCTCTCACTTGCTGCTGCAGTGAGTGAAAGCCATGCACGGGGAGAGACAGCAGAAAAAGTGTGAGAGAGGTTCTTTCATTTCCACATGGAGCCACGCTGCAGCCTTGGCTGAAAGCCTTCCCACTATGCGTCCTCACTCCTCCTCTTCCTCCTCCTTTCTCTCTCTCCGTTGGCTTTCTAGCTCCCCTCACAAAGACATTCCTTCCCGTCGCATGTGGCACGTATAGCCCTGGAGTTGCAACTTTTCATCTTTCCTCCCTCTGAGCTCCCCCTCACAACCTTCTGCATTCCCACACCTCCTCTCTGTCTGCGCCGCCTCCAGACAGACTCACGCCGCTGTATGTTTGTGTGTATTTATGTATGCGTGCGTGCGTGTGTGTGTGTGTGTGTGTGTGTGTGTGAGAGAGAGCACTGCTCTGTGTGTATGCGTGTGGTCAGATGAATCAGGACGTGTGCTGGAAGTGAAGTCCAATGGATTCTCCAGGCACAATTCCAAACCTGAATCTTATTTTAAAGAGCCCAGCTAGCCAACGTTTGCATCCAGAGCTATATTAGCTATATTTGCGCTCCATCTGCATCGCCCTCTTGCTCCAGTAATGAAAAACGTCTAACAGTATCAAAACAAAATGTAAAGACAGTTAAGTATTTTGAATTGATTTATTTTTTTCTTTAGATATTCTGATTTTGGGAACTATTGTCTGGCTTGTCTTGGAGCAGACACAAAACACTTGCAAGTAACTTTATGGAAGTGGATCAGTATAGAAGACAATAAATGGCCATTTTTGCAGCAGAAGTAAGTAACTTTGCAGGCTGAAACACACAAGGACACATTAATAGCAGCAAGCTTTTGAGGGATTTAACCCACTTGAAATGTTGAAAAAAAAAAACAGCTTCTAATTTGTAAAAAAAAAAAAAAAAAAAAAATCAAAGAGCCTGATCACAATAAGCAGCTGGAGAAAGTGATCAAATCATGAGCCAAATATTAGCAAAAATAAAACATTGGAGAACTCCTGGATTTTGACAGAGTTATAATAAAGAAGAGTGTTGTAGAATATTTAAAGTGCTTTTTTTTATTTCTTGTACGCATGCACTGTGTCATATTCAATAACAAATAAAGGTTAAGTTTAAATTTTTAAATGTGCTAACTTGTGTGGAGGTTGTATTTTTCCCAGACATACAGATGCCAAAATTCAAACAAACATCCCCACATCTACAAGTATGTCTCTCCTACCCACCCAGACACACACATACACACACACACACACGCACACACACACACACACACACACACACACACACACACATAAACGCATTAACAAAACATTACATGGATCCACTCTGAAAGCTTTTAGGCTCTTGATTTATGTGACATAAAAGGCTTCCTTCTTCATTGTTTCATTTATTCATGAAATTTAAAACATTGCATCATTAGGGGAATGAATTAAAAAAGTTAATCAAATCAGTTTTCTCCAAAAGTAAATATTCATGTGAACATCACCTTTTGATTTTCTTGAGGTTGATGAACTGATGCAGTCTAATGAGATGTTCATGAGACGGATCAGCATTGTGTCTGGCATTAGGGCTTTTGTGTAAGTATAAATATTACACTACCATCTGTTGCTCAGTATTTCAGGTCAAGGAGTGTCTGCTGTCTGGCTGGTTACCAGGCATCTTTCTCACTCAGAACCGACAGGAACAAAACATCATGTGCAGTGTTGCACTCTTTATTATGTCACGTCAGTCAAAATGAATTATCCTTATGCGTGCCTAATAGTATTTCCCTCTAAAACTAATCATTCTCATTTCCTTGCTTGAGCAATTTGCAAACAAAAATGTTGAACTAGTTGTCAAAATGTAAGAAATATATTCATTTCTTAATCATTCCTTCCTGAAAAAATGTCTCCCAGATTGAACAATTTCTATCAGGTGAGCCTCAGCTTTCACTGACGATGCTGTTTACTGCTGAGCACAACTTCAGCCGAAGAGAGTTTCTTATGTATGTACCAAAAATAAAACTATGTACTTTACTTTTGCACAATTCTTTACCAGGTTAGATTTAGGGTTAAGAAGGTTTGCAAGAGTCATCACCCAAGAGGAAAAGTAAAACAAAAATCAAAGCTTGCATATTGCATGCTGAAAATATGAAAGCAAAGACAATGCAAGAAAAGACAAGCACCTGATAATTATAGTAAATTTCAGTCTTCTGAAATGAAACTTAATATGTATTTTGCTGCAAAGTGCACCAATAGAAGTGTGAAGTGTGACCTTTTATTGGGATAAATTTAGTCGTGATGACATGACGTGGAACTGGATTAGGTTTTGGGGGTGTGACGTTCAAACATGGCTCTGCAGGTTTTCTGGGATAAATACACAGCTTAGAGAATGAGATTATGTTTTTTTTTTTTTTTTTGGATTAAATGGCCAAAAACCATTCCTGTACCACAGCGCTTCATGTCTGCCCTGGATTACCGTGATCATTCCTTCATCCGATACTCCTTGTAGGAAGCGTAACAGAGTTCCAGCACTTGCATGGAAATAAATCTCGCAGATTTTTAGTTAATTTTAAATGAGCTAAAGTGAGCCCATTCGAACATCTGCTGCTGTTCAGTTTGAATTTTCAGAAATCCTAGGTCTTTTCTGAAACTGTAAATAGTTTACATCTGCAGACTTGATTAGAGCTTTGGCAGGAAGCATGAAAGTATCTTCTGCAGACAGCATTTAAACTTGGCTTTTAAAGTGTGCTAATCTTTAGAATGAGTAAGGGTGAGTCATTCTTTACTGGAAAGACAACCACACACACACACACACACACACACACACACACACGCACACACACACACACACACACACGCACACACACACACACACACACACACACACACACGCAGACACACATGTTTGTCTGTCTATCTTTGCAGGGACTTTCCATTGACTTCCATTCATTTCTACAGCCTGACCATAATCATCACATACGCTTACCCTAACCAAAACTCAATTCATTGCATCAAATACATGACACCCTCACCCACACACACATGTAGTATGTCTTTCTATCTTCTTCGCATTGACTTCCATTCATTTTTCATTTATTTCTGTAGCCTAACCCTCACCTTTACCCTATATCAAACCATTACCAGTCAATCCCAAATTCAATTCACACCTTCGTCCTAATCCTAAAACATAAACCAAAAACTGCACTTCTTCTTACGGGTTTGACCATTGTGCTCCATAAAAAGCAGTGGGTGTTCACAATGTAAGTATCTGTCAGAAAAATGGTCCTTACAAGGTAGGAAACGCACACATCTGTGTGTGACCGTCACTAAATGCATTTTGTCTCAGTCTTCTTTTCTTGAGTGAATTCACAAATTCCCTTTTTCTGACTCATCCTGAGAAAGATCAGAAACTCGCAACAATGATCATTCATGCCGTTTAAGCCTTTTATATTGCACATTGTTTAATATGTGTTTAAAGCATGTTGTGTTTAAAGTGATTATGTTTGTTTTTTTAAAGTCATCCACAGTTGAAGAGAGTTATTTCTGTAATTGGCACATTGACAACTCATATTACCAGTGAAGCATGACCTACCGCGGCCACAAGGGGGGGCCCCAAGAGCAATTTTTTTTTTTTTTTTTTTGCTGCATAAAAAAAGAAAAATATTTCTACACAATCAAATATGTATTATTGTTAAAATAAATCCCACATTTATAGTAAAATTGTGTGTTTTTGTTGTTAATATAATCACATAGAAATCATTGCTTGAAAAAAATAAATATTTTCCACTTACTGGGCCCTGAATGGCCCGCTAAGAACCTGCTTAGTTTGCTAATGCCTTGTACCGGCCCTGTTGGTGAATGAAATGATTATCTACATTAAATTACATCCATGTATTAAAAAATCTTATTCAGGCTGAGCTATAGTTGCGTCCGTTTACCAAGAAGTTGACACGAACATGACACATATGAGCCTTCAGAGAGGGATTGTGAAAATGCCAGTGTTCGGTGATTTGCTCTGAAAGAGCACCTTCCAAATAGCCCAGCTTGAGTGAACGGTGGCGCGTGCGATCCGTACTTGACCAGACACTGAGGCAGTGTTTGAGGCCGGGCCACGTCCCCTCGGACCCGACTCAATGCGTCAACTATAAACGTAGCTTCAATCTTCTGATACAGGAGATAAATCAGACATGAAATCTCTAAAGTAATGTCTGTGTGTGTTTGTTTGGGCATTAGTGCTCAGGAATGTGTTTTGTTTGTGTGTTTGAATGACCCATTTGTCTGTGTGTTTGAGGATCCTTCATTCCCCCAAAGACAATCATGCCTGGCAGAACTCCAGATGGAGTGTCTGAGAGCCTGAAGTGTTAACACACACATGAATACACATTTATTACACCCACAGAGAAGTCATGTGAATTCAGACTGGCCACTTATTGCATAACTCAAAAAATGTGAGCCCCATTCACACAAGGTAATGAGCATTTCATTTAAAGCCCACTGCAACATTTCCGTAAAGATCTTCACCTGAAATACATTATTTTTACTATTTCTGTGGAGACTTGAGGGGTAGTGACACTATGCGGTCGATGTGGCTTTGGCTCAGAGAAAAGATAAGATTTTGTTAATGAGTCGGTCAATAAATGGATCCTTGACCTCTCTGACCCACACTTCAAAGTCTAATTCAGCAACATTTCCAGCCCCACGGTGACCCCAGAGTCTTTCGCTGTCAATTTAACCTTTAAGATAAAATCATAAACTGATAAGATAAAATCATAAACTTAATGAGTAGGACTGATTAAAAGTGACAAAGAAAAGTAGACAGAAGTCTCCATATTTTGATTACATTGATATCCACTTTACATGTCGGTGAGTTGGACTAAACCAAACAGAATATATTAGCTTTTTTAAAACATACCTCTTTGTACAGTGCACCATCTCCATTAAACATTTCATCACACTGCTTTTGTCAGTTATTAAAATATGTAAGATTATAAATTATCATTCTCAGAATATTTCTGCTGCAGAATCCTTTTATTCGTTTTTTCCCCAAGTAAATACACTGATTTAAAAATCTCCTACTGTGCATTTAAGAAATTCAAAGTGACTCATTTTGTGTTTTTTATGTGAGATGTCCTGTGGTTGGTTCATGATGAATTTTCTTTTTTATATAATGGAGCAGTGGTCATAATGATTATATAATCACACTCCTATTCGATATTTGGGTGACATTAGAATTAAACCCTGTCATTTCACATCTTTGAAATTATTCACTGTTAATCAATCCTTTTAAACTGTCCGGGGACGAGGAAACGGCCAGTTACACAACTCTTTGTTAATGTAGTCATGATTCGTGATAATAACTCACTATGCTGTCAGCTGCAATTTCCTTGACTCAAGTTGTATTCTGACTTCTCTTCAGGAAGCAGGAGTAGGAATTTCATTTTATTCTTTTTTTTTTTTTTTTTTTCAGATGGTGAGTGAAAAATTTCCCTTGCCTGACAAATCACTTTTTAACAATCACTGGAAACTACAGAAACTAACTGTACCTGCAGCTGCAAAATGGGGTTAGGAAAGTCATCATTTGCAAATTTATATAAGGTATGATATTCTCATGCATGAATATGGACTAGAAAAAGTCTGTATTCATTCTTGAAGTTTTTAAAGGCACATATATATATATATATATATATATATATATATATATATATATATAGAGGTATATATATATGTGTGTGTGTGTGTATATATATATATATATATATATATATATATATATATAT
>NW_015113230.1:111132-121325 GCF_001443285.1 Poecilia latipinna | reverse complement strand
TTTTTTTTTTTATGTAAATGGTGATTTCGGGATAGTGGTATTTTGTTGTTGAAAGTCAGTGAATGAACAAATCCGAAGCATCATACTGGCTCAGATTCTTGGTCATCTTTATTATTTAAGTAGTAAGACCAACTGAGGTCCTACTACTTAAATAATAAATGCATGGAAGAAGCAATAGATATACATTTGTCTAATAAAATGTACTGATGACGACCAACGTATAAACAAAAAATATATCTAAGTGAAAACAAGTGAAAGTGAAAATTTGTGAGTATTTGAAGAGTTTGTCCATCAAAGTGAAGAGGCGGAAAGACGTCTTACAGCTGGGAATAGGCTTCAATTTGAGCAACTTAAAAACTGAAGGTGACCTATTTCAATTATTTCCTCTGAACAGTGATGTGCTTCTGTTTTTTTACATCACACCATTGCTCTTTTTTCCATAGAGATCCATTTCTTGTGAGGATTTCGTGTAATACCTTATGACCATGCTGCTGGATATCCCTGTTTGCATGAGTACGCTCTTAGAAGCTATGCATCCCCTCTATTATTTAGGTGTATTTTGAATGTAACTTTAAGTCATGAAAGATTAACCCTTGTTCTCACGAAACAGATTGCAGATCGTACAGTTGTTGTAAGACAGCCAAAAGAGGTCCTGCTTACAATTTCCCACAAGTCATGTGGGCACAGTGAACATGAAAGAACGTTTTTTATGTGGCATAAAGCTTTTCCTCAGCGGAGACAGAGAACATGGTCAGTGTTCATTTAAAGATGGATGAAGCTACAGACAGTAGTTGAAGAAAACCTTTACAAATAGAGCGAGCCTTCAACAAGATTTTGAATGCCTAAATAAATAAATATAAGTTTAATCTTGTTGACAGAGGCAGTAAAAATAAGCCAACTGAAAAAAAAGGAGAAAATCAGTTCGCTCTCAATAAATGCAACCCCATTTCCTGTTTCCTTTTACTTTTTTGTGCTCTTTACTTTTCTTCCCTCACTGTTCTTCATATTACATCCTTAAAGTTCAAATTATAACCCTTTCAATTTCCTTCCCTGTCATCCTGACGTACAGTAGTCTGTGATGACAACTTTTCTTCAGATATCTTCCTCACACCACCTCGTATTCTTCCTCTGTCTCCTCTAATTCATCATCATTCTTCTGTTCTATTTTCCCCTCTCTCATCGGATGTCCTTCTCACATTGAGATGATAGGATGAGTGCTTCCTGTTTTTGTAATTTTAGTTTTTTTTTTTTTCTAACTCTTATTGTTGAAGAGTAAACATCAGTCACTGACCTTTGCCTCCAAATATGAACGTTCTCATTTGCATGCATTTGTTTGTGTCTCTTCTGAGGCACTGTAGCCTAAACGCCCTCATCCTTGCAGGGTTACGTGGAGCTGGTGTCTACCTCCAGCAGTCATTGGGCAAGAAACGGGGTACACCTGGGCACATATTCTTATAAAGTCATTAAACGTTAATCGTAATGAAGTGCATACACATTTGAGACCTTGTATGTCTTGTGTCGTATGTAATTTGAGGACATGACTCAATATGGATGGGATGCTCTAGAGGTGCGTTACAGCTCATTAATCTGAGATGAGCAACAGAGTACTGGTCAAACTGAAAGTGAAATGCTTTCATCTGTTGAAAAACTAAAATGCATCCTTGTTAACGATACTCATTTCAAAGATTCTGGATGTACATAAAAAGGGCATAAAGTATGTTCCCTTCACTTCTCGTCTAGCACAAAGTTCTCAACATTAATATAAACCGGTTTGGCTTTTTTCAGTAGAGGTCACCGTTCACAGCTGATGCTTGGACATTTGGGTTGAATCAGGGTAGGAACACTTTGCATTTAAATCAGATTTTTGTAACTAGAATTGGGTCATCTTAACATCTCCAGCAAAAGATCCAACAACATTTATGCTCCTCTTATGGTTTCCCTGTGGTACTGAAGGCAAAGTGCTTCTTGACACAAGAGTTCATCTGATTAAACGAGCAGAGTTTTAAATAGTCTCCCATTGTTTTTAGATATCCTGTGACTTAGTCTTGCCTCATTATTCTCGTGTCTCCGCCACGTCTCTCCCCTTCAGTATCTTCTTTCATTTATTCTTCCACATTGGCTGTTTGAAAACTAACATCCTCGCTAATAGTCTCCCTGATCTGGACAGAACCTGAACTCGAGTGACAGCACAAGTTTTAATGATACGCGTATTCGAATAACGAGGAGAAAAGTGACCCTAACACAGAGATGTGCCCCTATGTGAACCTTTTCTTGCTAGTTAAATTTCAATAAGTCACAGTTCAATTGAGCCATTTGTCTTTGGGAAATCGCTTTTTATCCATTTGGCTTTTTTAAAGTGGACCTTAGTGTCCTTTTAGGTAAAATGTGTCAACTGAACTTTTTGAGCTGGAAAAATGTTGAGTTTGCTAAAATATTGAGAAACAGAAAATAAAAGGCCACAGATACAGAAAATGGAAAAAGTTGCTTTTCTCAATTCTTTGATGTGTAATACTGTAACTAAATATTTCTCCCTTACACATTTGTTCTGTTTGCTTTTATCCCCCCCGATTCTGTTTCAGATCATCAAACACATTTTAAAATCTAACTAAGATGAATTCATTTATATCATAAGTGCTCTTAATTCAACTCACTTACATTCAAAAATATGTTTTTACTCCAATGGGGAATTAATTGTTATTGTAACTTTTAAAATCCAACTATCTGAAACGTTGTTGAGGATGTCGGTGCTGTGGGCAGGAAGGACCTCCAGTAGCAGTCAGTCTTTCAACAAATCTGAGGAGGCCTCTGACTGAAGAGTCACATGACTGTCATTGCATAACAGCGCATTGTCTGGGCAGCAGAGATCATATTCCACTGCAACGTGTCCTGGGTGACACATTTAGTTGTTGATATGCACTGCTAATCCATCTCTTTTGTTTTTTCTACTCCTCCTTAAATCTCCTCGTGGCCGTGTGGTTGGAGTTGGCAATATGACCCTGTTGCTGTGTTTTGGACTAATTTTAGCAGACCAAGCTTATCCGCTGTTCTGAAGGACTGTGTAGTGCTGAAGATGTTGTGATGGCTTCTTTTGTGACCTCCTGTATGAGTCACTGATGTGCTCTTTCTTATTATTTTTGGATAATGGCTCTTTGGTTTGCTGGAGTCCTAAAGCCGTAGAAATGAGGCTATCAATAACTTTGTTCCCCACGTTCTTTCGCTTCTTTTGAGGACCTTCAGCCTACTTCGTTTTGTCAGACTGGTCGATTTTACTTAATGATTTGTAAATGTGGTAGAGATCAGGCCTCCCTTGAAGGTTTATTTGCATAAATGTGGCTAAATCAGAAAGGCAGCATATAATTTTTCCAAATCTATGTTTTTCTCTCAGTGGAATTGCTCAATTGCTGCTTTACTAACATGAAAGACACACACATGGATTTCAAATGATAATTACAGATTTTTATGATTTTTATAAACAAACGCAATACAATTCTCCCTCTAATCCCCCAAAACAATGCACCGCTCTAGTCCAGTTGGGGAAAATCCAGGGGAGAACTTTACAGCAACAATGACATTATAAAGTGAACAGCATGCAACACTGCAGGAAACAAAAAACATGGCAGACACAGTAGCTATGCAGATTTTATGATCAGGATTTGCTGCTTTGTAAGGTCATTGAGTCACTGCGGGAAAATGACGAGCAGCAATCGAAGCGTAAAGTCTTCCAAACTCAACCAGGCCAACTGTGCAATGAGTCAAGAAAATATTACTTAGGATGCTGAAAAAAATAGCACTAAAAACTAAAGGAATAAACAACAGTAAGAAATAAGCAGGATGGAGTTTAATGTTTTCATTAATTGAAGCATTGAATTTCCAAAAACTGTTTCAATACTTAATACCATAACTGGATGATGTCCTGTTTTCTAATTTCAAAGAGATTGAGGTTTCATCCGCTCTAATCCCGGCATCTGTTAAACGTGTGCTTCAATCAGCAACTCATGGACTAATATACCTTTTATTTGTAAAACCGTGGCCTTGTTTGCATAACCAGCAGCATGCATGACGTTCTTATTCTGAGGTCACATTTTGTTTTGAACCAGATACCTGTGACAAAGAGGGGGAAAAATGCAGGTAATTGCTCTGGGCTCGTTTAAAAAATTTTAATAAGCAACTCATGTGGAAACTGAAAGCGACCTTTCTGTGACCTGGTTATTGTTCAGCTATAAAGGGCAAACCTGGAGACATGTTCTTCCAAATACAGGCTGAACCATTTTCTGGGGTGAAAAAAATATACATTTTAAGCTGGGTCAACATCACTGTTGAATAAATTATACAAAAACTAACCAATATCTACAGACTTAATTTTAAGAGTTTGATGTGAATATAGTTCTGTGTTCTTGAAAATGAAATGACTGTATATATCACAAAGGATATATCCTTGTGTTGAAGTTTCTACCTATTTCTGTGTTATTTGAGTTGTTGCACTTTATTAAAAGTATGTCCGAGCCATTTTATTGCTTTTATTTCACAACTGCTTCGAATAAGCTAATGTTCAAATGTTCATATGTTCTACTACTGTTTTAAAAGGTCAGCGAGTGATATTTCTATGAAAGGTCCCACATGAAAATAAACAAATCAATGACTCTGCATTGATTCACCATCCATCCATTTTCTTTGCACCCTTGTCCCTTGGTGGGGTGAGGAGGGTTGCTGGTGCCCATCTCCAGCTAATGTTCTGGGTGAGAGGTGGGGTCACCCTGGACAGGTCACCAGTCTGTTGCAGGGCAACACAGAGACACACAACCTCACACCTAGGGGCAATTTGGAGAGGCCAATTAACCTGACAGGCATGTTTTTGGACTGTGGGAGGAAACTGGAGTACCTGGAGAAAACTCACACATGCACAGGGAGAACATGCAAACTGCATGCAGAAAGGCTGGGGCTGGGAATTGAACCCAGAACCTTCTTGCTGCAAGGCAACAGCTCTACCAACTGCACCACTGTGCAGCCCTGTTTATTCACCCCGTTTATTTTGTTGTTGTTGTTTTCATTTTAACCAAGAAAAAGGAAGTAAATGAAAGAAGGTTTGAACATTTGATGACAGTCATGTTCCTGCCTCGCTCCTCTTCTGTGTCAGAAGGCACAGGCACACACCACGGCCACCACCACTATGTTCCCAATGGTCGCAAGCACGGCGATCCACAGCCAAATGGTGTCACTGGACACTTTTCCGTCGTCCTCGGCTTCTGAGGGTCGAGAGTAACTGGCGTTGAGGTTGGATGTGGACGTCTGCAAGGACGCATTGCCATTGTAAGGAGAATCCATGAAGGCCCTGCTCACAGCCAGAAAATGCTGTGAAGAAAAGAGACGTAAGATATTTAATAGTCAGAGTGACTTTGGCCGTCTGTGTAAGAGATCTACAATTATAATTAGGAAGAAAGTAAAAATCATTTGAGGAAAAACAGCTGCAAACTTGAACATCTAACTTTAAAATGACGTTGGAAGTCTTTGTTTTGAAAGACTGTGTTGGCTGCTGCAGCTCCCAGTCCAAGCAAAACTTTTTTTTTTTTTTTATGTTTTATCCAAAACACAATTAACTGGAACTCCTCTAAATATGTTAGGAGCTGTATTATGAGTGAGTTTAATGAAAACAGAAAAGAAACAGAACCATTTGCCAACCATTTCACCAAATTATTTGCATTAAAACATTGTAACCAGACTCCAGATCTGAGTTTACTGAATGCTGCAGCTTTATGAGTCAAGGGAGATACATCTTCACAAACAAACGCTAAATCTTTTCCTGTTTTAGGGGAAAGGTTATCAAATCAAATTGGGACTCAGTTCTGGCAGATGACTCATTTCAAAGCTAAAAAAGAAAAAAGAAACACTATAGTTTAATAATATAGTGCGTCATATAGTCTAGAGAAGTTGCATTTTAAACCAAAACAAATTAAAACTGAAGATAAGAATATAAACTACAGACGGATTTAGTGCTGATTACTAGATACCATACAAGATGAAATGCTTAGACTATGCATTTCATAAAAATAAAAACAACAAAACAGCAGCCGTATGTTTGCCATCACATTTTTTTTTTCATTGTTTATATTTTCACAAGTATCGCTCCTCAGAAATGTATTCCTTCTCTGCTCTTCTAGCTATACAATTTGGGGAAGTTAACTAGCTTTCTGGTAGGAACAATTCTGTTGAAAAATAAAAAAACGAAAAAAAAAACACCCATTTGTATACTACTTTACTTTATGTGCTACTAAAACACTGGCAATAAACTGCACCAACTATCAATTTAGTACTGCGAGTTAACCAACGCTGGATGTTTTTCACTGAGTCAGACTACCCAGATAAAAGCCGCAGAGGCAGAGGCACCACACAACCTCTACACCCCAGTGCTGATATAAACAGAGGTGACAGATGAAACCACTGCGCCACCATTCACTGTAGAGAGAAACGTACCTTTGATAGGACCCACGAGTTTGTGTCCTCAAAAGTAAAGAAAAGTTCACGTTTATGAAAATGTATTCCTGCTTTTACCAACTACATCTTTGGATACAGTAATAAAACACCCTTTTTCTCTTTTTATACATATTCGGGGGGGGGGAATAAAAAAATTTGGGAAGCAGTGTAATGTCTAAATAATGACATATTGTGGTTAGAGGGCTAAGACAGCTGTGTCTGGTCTCAGGACAGAGAATAGAGGGAAATATCTCTGAGGGACAAACAAAGCGAGTTGCTTCACATGCAGAATCTTTAAAGCCACAGAGACGGGCGCAAACACAGCAAAGAGAACCAATCGATCGTTTTCTATTCCAAACAAATCCACATTAAAGAAATAAGTGTGTTTATTCATGTGTTTATTTTTTAATACTAAACAGCTCATGACTTATATATGTTTCTGTAATCTCTTTGGATCTCAATACAGGTACGCAGGCACTTAGTTTAAAGCATAAATGTGTGAATTTAATCCTCTGTAACTTTTCGCACCTTCTCAAAAATGCATCGCAAAATTGTCTTTAATACAAACACAAACTTGTACTTAGTTACACTTACACTAATTAACAATATTAAAAAGTTTGCCACCAATAAGATAGCAACATTGGTGGCAAACATATATTGTCTTATTGGACTAATATCATATTGAACAACATGTTGATGTGACGGCAGGCACATGTCAGCAGATACGTCTAACTACATTCATTCGTAATTTTTTTCCTTAGATTTCAAACAAATTGGTCTTGCTGTGATGTTTCCTTTAGCCTGGCAGCAAACACCTGAGCCATAGTTGAAATCCTGGACTTCTGGATCATTTTGTAGCAAGACCCAAGTGAAGCCGTTTACGAAGAAGACGAAGGCTAACTAGAACCAACAGGATTCTGTCATCAAAGACCTGCAGTAATCATTTTGAGTCATTTTAAAAAAAGAGCATATCACTTAAAATAAATTTATTTTAAGTGATTAAAAGTGGTGATTCTCCAAGCCAAGGCTATAATGTTCGCCTGCATTAATCACCTATCGCTACAAAGACACAAAGTTAGAGACTCAGCTACAGATTCATCTTGCCACGTATGCTGGCAATTTGAAAATCTTGCACTGCACGAGTCTAAACATGGAAAAGTTATTTCCATTTTCTGAAGTATGTGTGTCACATTTGTTGGGACTCCATTTTATGCAATGTGTGATTATTGGGAGGGTCAGTTTGAAAATTCTCAATGGTTTACTGGGTCGTGATAAGACAGAAACCTCACATTTCCTCATTTGGTAGACGTAGTTTTTAAATTTTATGACTTGGGTCAAATGTTCTGGGTACCTTCCTACAAGTTTCTTACAAAAACTTCCTGAACTTCCTGGAATTTTGGCCGATTCCTCCTGACCAAGCTGGTTTAAATCAGTGAGGTTGGTGGTAAAGTTGTTTCTCCTCAACGCTATCTAATTTGAGGAACGCACAAACCTCTCCAGCAGCAAAACACAAACAAAACTGTAAACGCTCCTACCCCCAAACTTTGGGGGTGGCGGCATCAGTTAGGCTGGTGCTACGTGGCTTGCACACATTCCATCTTTTTCCTCCAAATGTAACAGTTTATAATTACCCAAACTGTCCAATTTTAGTGTCATCAGACCACGGGACGCATCTCCAAAACTTATGTATTTCATCTCTGTGTGCATTGTCAAACTGTTGCTTTCAGAGAAATGGCTTCTTCATCAGCTCATCTTCATCAGCCGTGACGTGATCTGGAATTACTCAAACTACTTAAATATGTACGTCTACACAACTTAGATATACAACAGTATGACATGGTGTAGCTCTTAGTCCTGATTTGACTCTTTCAAGTATTTAGTAATCGATAACAGATCAGAACCAGTGATTTCCTTCATTGCCACCTGAAAGCTGCCAGTTGGGTGTTAACATTTGCATCTTCATGACTCCATCCAGGTAGAAAACCAGGCATAAATTTACACTAGGACTAATCCTAGTTTAAATTTGCCAGTCAATGCCAGAGGAAGGAAGTCAGAATGTTGTCCACTTAATGGATTTCTTTATGCTCCAAAACTGCATGTACTGTCATCGTATCTTGTTATGAGACACAAGCAGAATTTGGCATTTATGAGTGGCAGCCATGGAAACCAATTCGATGAAAACATGGAAAACAAATATACTTGTATCAGGTTATTTTCTGAAAACAATCATTGTCTATGTTACCAGAGTAAATCTCTGAGACAAAGAAAGGTTTGAAACTATTGCCGTTCTTATTCTGTCTGATCTTGCTAATTATATCCTCTTGTGAAATCTGGGAAAATCATTTTCAGACCGGCTAATTAAACTTTATATTTATTTTAAAATGCCTCACTTTAGTTTTTATAAGGTAAATAAGGGACAGAATTCCTGTCTTCAAATGATCATTTGGAAAAAAAATTCACCTCAAATTAGAAAATTAGAGCAAAAAAGAAACGTGTTCAAAAAGAGAGAACACTGAACTTTACTTTTATATGTAAGTCTTCGCCTGAGGGCAGAGTCGTGTTTGGAAATGAGGCAACAAAGGTCGTCAACAGAACCTCCAAAGAGAGAAGCACGTACAAGCTTTACTAAGTCACACGTCTGGAATACAAACTGCAGGTTTGCTTTTAGACATTGTCTGCTTTCAAAGGGCTAAATGCACAATTTCCATCACTGCTTTGTCATTACTGCATATTGCAGCTCAGATAAAACGATAATTTATACAAGCAGTTTCATCCACTGGTCATAAGGAATTTATATTTACTGATATATTAGCAACTTAACCCGTGTTTTG
Organism: Poecilia latipinna; assembly: GCF_001443285.1. NCBI lineage: Eukaryota > Metazoa > Chordata > Actinopteri > Cyprinodontiformes > Poeciliidae > Poecilia > Poecilia latipinna. The sequence goes on along the minus strand of NW_015113230.1, from coordinate 112,026 downwards.
AACCATCAATTTCTTAACAAGAGTGTCTTTGCAGCTTCATGTACCAATAAAAGTTTTACCAGCTTTTGAGTGTATTTTGAAAACACAGTGAAATACAGAAAAAATTCAAGGAATTTTAAAGTGTCTGAGCTAAATTGGGACCGTCTTATTATTTTAAATCTAAATAATGTAATAGACTAATGGAGAGCCCTCCGTTAATGCATAATTACCTCAGTTGCGTGGTGCAGTTCTGTAAAGTTTTGAAAGTCATCAGTTCCAAATTATTATGCCAATATACCTGCAAACACCCCCTCCGACCTCACTCAAATAAAAATCACCAGATTTCCAGGTTGGACGTGTATTAGATGATGTGAATATCTAATAATATTCAATAATATGTGAATAGCTCACTGCCTTTCACTTCCGTGTATGATCAAAAAATGAAGAGGAGCACTTCCAGACAGACGGACATAAAAATATGTTTAAATCCACTGCACTGAGTATCAACACTAAGCTGTGTGGGAAAGCAGCAATCTGTTCACACAGACTTAAGTTAGTTATGTAAGTAACTGACCTCTTTTGCATCCGCCACGGCTTCGTTTTTTTTAAATGGAAACAGAGTTCACAACCTCTTAACAACATGGCTGCAGCTGACCAGTTTTAAGAGGTGTTGGACAATATTTTCAAAATATTTTTTTGTATAATTCTACAAACATGCATGACTCAAGTGAACTTGCTTAGTATACAAGAGATCCCAAAAACCCAAAAAAGGATTAAATAAAATTATCTGATTGTTTTTATGTTGTTTGTTTTGGGGTTTTTTTTTTTTTTTTTTTTTTTTTTTTTTTTTTTTTTTTTGTAAAAAAAAAAAAAAAAAACAAAAAAAAAATTTTTAATATGAAAAAAATAAGGGAT
>NW_015113230.1:88383-108051 GCF_001443285.1 Poecilia latipinna | reverse complement strand
TTTGTTAAAAAAAAACCCCAAAAACCCAAAAAAGGATTAAAAAAAATTTTTTGTTTTTTTTTTTTTTTTTTTTTTTGGGGTTTTTTTTTTTTTTTTTTTTTTTTTTTTTGCTTGTCTGTTGTGTAAAAAGTAACAAATAAGCATAAATACAATTTATAATATGCAGTAAATTAAGGTAGCTTATCATTCACTAATCACTCAGAAACTGCAATTGATGAAAACTATGAAGGCAGACCTTTGCATCAGTCACTTCTGGAGATCTAAAGCAAAGAAACTATGCAAAAACAAAAAGAAAAAGAAAGAAAGGGCTATTTCAATTAATGCAAAGTTTTACAGTTTGAAGTAACAGAAATAAAATGTAATCATATTCCATTGAAAAACATTTTATTGGCAGTAACATCTTCTCTTTTGTTCTGCTTTGCATAGTAATGAAGCCCGCATGATATTTGCATGTCTAATGTAAAACTCCTCTATAGAAGGTATCTCACACTGCTTGTTTTTGTCAGGATCAAGAACTGCAATTAATATGCAATTAGATTTAACAAAGGTATATTCACATAGGACATCTGCTATGTGAAATTTGGTTTTAAATTTGTTCCTCACCTCATGCTGCATATGTTAAAAACATGAGGCAGATACTGATAATAAATAAATAAGTAAATAAATTAGAAAGAAAGATACCAAAAGAGTTCCACCTACTGCCGGCTGCTGTCAGAAGAAAGAGATGAGTTGTTGCGTTGCAGCCCGTCCCGTCCGACTCTCTGACTTGGAGTGGGAGCATCTACGGACGGGGCTAGGGTAGCGCTTCATAAGAGTGAGAGACATAACTCCATCTGAGAGACAGAGGGAGATAGCTGGAGTGTACACTAAGAGGGAGAGACATCGCTCCCAGTTATAGCCGGAGCATACACTGTGAGATCATGAGTGTGCGTGACAGATCCCGCTGTGAGACAGTACTGCTGTTAACGCACGTGTGTGTGTGTGTGTGTGTGTGTGTGTGTGTGTGTGTGTGTGTGTGTGTGTGAGGGGAGATTCGTGAACATCCTGTGGATTTGTCTGGACACAATCGGTGAATTGAGTCAGTTCCAGAAGACGAGTTTAAGTGTTTGGAAACAGCTCAGACTGACATCAGTGCAATGGTTACAATTGAATTTATAGCTTGAGTTTTGTTAGATCCCAGATTTTAGGTCAGGTAAATACATCTTCCCAATAAAAGTAAGTCTCGTGTGAACTGATCAGGTATAATTTACATGCAGGTGTGAAACCATCTCTTACAACTTTCTCACACAGATGCATATGTGATGTTTATTTCATTCAGCCAGTCAACCTTAAGTAACCTTGCTCATGTGTGCATGTGTTGACCCGACGTTATGTTTCTGCGTAATCAGAGGAGGCGTGACATCTAATTGAGCAGTGCTGGCATGTAATGTGACCTATGGCATAAAAAAATTAAAGTCCTTCATTAGGATTTTAGGAGGATGGCTGCAAAACTGAGTGTGGGGTATTTGATTTTAATCTCGTTTGTATTGGAGCGTTTCTATCATTTTTATGATTTTTGAATGACATTACCTACAGGCGTTTTTAAAGCTGCTAAAACATAAAACATTCCTATCCAAAGTTACAAATGAATTAGTCAACAATGTAACATATCTGAGTTAAAGGGTTAAGTCAAAGTTTTGTTGGTTTGGAAAATGCCGTCTCAGATACTGTCAGACGAACATCGGGGCTCAGACTTCTTCAGCTTGCCGTGTTTTCTCATAAAGAAAAAAACACAACAGAGAACATGATGTTCTTGCGATGTATGTTTGTTTGAAAGGTGTGCTTTATTTGTGTTTAAAGCTTCAGCCGACATTAAAATTTATAAGTCCGGAGTTAGAGAAAATAGACAAGAAATCCTCTGACCTGAAGGAAATGTGGAAGGTTTCTTACCAAGAAAGAAAACTGAGCGTGGCATTTACGTGTTTGAGACAATTGAGATAATATGCTTTTTTTTGCACTTCTGTTTGTTTCTCATTACATTTTTCTTACACATAATACTGTACAACGTCTGTTAGTAAACAAATTTGTTTAGCATTTATTACGCGCTGTTAGTAGCACACCTAAAATGAGGGCTATTATGTATTTTCCAGGCACAGAGTTACCATTTTATAACACAATCAAGTAATTATGCTTCCTTCAGTTGCTATAAAATGTAGGAGTAGAACAGAGTAAATGGTATGCTTTTATGAAGCCCATTACTTAGGTATGTTCAAAAGGCAGTATGTTTTACTATTTACGGTGAGCTGAGGAACAAAGTCCAGATGTTTCTGGCAGACAGCAGCTACATCAATGACAAATAAATACAGAATTACAAGATAGATTTTTTTGGTAATCGATTGTCTGTCTTTAACAAACAGTCTTATAAGCCATATTCATTTTAAATATGCACATTTAATTGATTTGTTTTCAAATTGCAGTCAAATATCTATTTATGTAATTGTCATAAACGGGTATCTCATTTCTATAAGCAGTGGGGAGAGCCTGAGAGCAGCGGTTTCTCATGATCAACTTCCATCTGTGGAAGGAACAAAGATATAAAAGAAAACCTTCATGCTGGCGTTAAGAGGAAGGGGAGCTGTTCAGCTCTGCGCTGTCATGAGTGAATCACTTCGAGTCACAACACAAACAGTGCTGAATGTGCTTTCTGTGTGACCAAACGATCCTCCGTGACATTGGTGAGTAGACACGCAGACACCGAGTCCCACAGAGCCATGGACCAAGAAAGCTTCAGCCGCAAAAATAAAAAATAAAAAATAAAAAAATCTGCCTTTCTGAGATCACAAATGGGACCCTGTGCACTTGCAGTTGAAAAGTAACTAAAATAATAATAATTAAAAAAAAAAACCGCTCCACATTTATGTGTATCTGCATAGCACTGATGTGTGCATAGGGTATGCTCATGTTTGTTTTGTAGTGTGTGCACAAAAGAGTGCATCACAGACATGAGTGAACATGTGTGTTTCTGTATAATAGCTCTGATTTGCTGTTTGTTTTTGGGTTTGCTTGTTATGTTTTAAAAAGGACTGTTTATGTTTTTACAGTTTTTATTTTCTATTTCAAGTCTCCAAATGTTTACAGGGCCTCTAAATTTGACCATTTCCACAGAAATACATGAAGCAAAAAAAAAAAGATGACAAAAAAAAGACAGCAAGGACAGAAAAGAGATACATGAAAGGGTGAACAAACAGCCTCCCAGCAGCCAGATGTTCCTCTTCTTTGTGGAACATCTGTTGTAAAAATGGAAACTCAGAGAATGATGCAGAGAGAATGCAGATGAAGAGAATGGAAATATACATCAGAAAGGCCAAAACGAAGATGGTAAAATGTTCCAAATTATTCCATGCTTATTTAGATATTTATTAGGAAACGTGTTTGTATGTTACTTCTGACCGGCACATGATGCAAGCCTGTTTAATATGTACAATATAAGTACGATAGAATTGCTTGTTCAAGAGCATTGAAGCATCCTCTCTATGACCTGTGACAAATATGTTTATTCTGCTTCAGCAAACCTGGACCAATAGCTCCTACCCACTGACAAAATCTGATGAGCTCCACAAAATAAATACGCTAGAAAATACATAATTAAAATGTAAAATGAGAACATGATAAATCAATGAATGCAAACCATTTAAGAAACATAAAAATATATCAGTATACCAGAACACACATAACTTCCATTCTCTTCTGTTTCACCTTATAATCATGCAAATGGTCATCTGATTTAAAAAAAAAAGAAAATGTAAATGTTTTATTAATATAGTGTCCTTTTTAATATGTCTCTCCTGCCTGCTGTGCGCATTTGTGATGCATAATATGAAATTTGATTAAATTCAAATGAGTCACAGTAGATGGGCATTTGCCCTGAAATAATGGACACCAAGTAAATTAAATCAAAAAGCAGAAGCAGCTTCAAGTGATCCTCATAACTTTTAAGCTATCGAGCCATATGTTGACAAGAAAATGCTGGAGCACCAATAAGTCCTCAAGGAGTCTCAGCAGACTGGCTTTTTGCCAGCGGTGGAGGGAGCAAGCGCTACAGGGACACGAGGGCAAGTGAGTTCAAAAAGAGGGACTTGCACAGGGTAAAAAAGGACACACATCACTGCACGGACACATGAAACAAGACATTGTCTTCAACTAAATTCTGGGGTCACTAAGACTTAAGTTGGTTTGGTGATATTGCTGCTTATATAGTACAGAGTGGGTAAATTTACAACGAACCAATGATAGTTTATATATATATATAGATATATATAATTGCCCATGTAACGCTCTCAGGCACAACAACTCTCTCATTGGTTGCGTGTTTTGGGACATCACCGCGTTCATAAACGTCTTGACAACAGAAAAACAGACATTTAGAAATAAAGCCGAGATGATAAAGATAATGAAGTAAAAACATAAACTGATAAGATCATAACAGGAGCCGCTCACCTCAGGGTTTCTTTATCAGAGACTCTAGTTTTCCATTAAGACTTAAAGGACATTTATTTTTGATTGCGCTACAAACTAAGCAAAACAGAACAGCATACGATTTCATAGTTGTGTAACTGTTTTTGGTCTATTCATTCAAGAAGAAACCGTTCCAAAAATAGCCCTTTTATACAAAATTGTACCTATGAAACATTTAATGTTGTCCTATTAATATATAATGAATTCCAGGGTTTAGTGAATGAGGAAACTTGCAACCAAACAACTCAAGGAATAAATGCAACAAAAGGATAGTATTATTGAAATTTATGCAGATCCTTTGATCAAAAGGTACCAGATATTACTTGTGAATAAAAGACAAAGAACCTTTTTCATAACTGTGTTGCTTCTTGTAATTTCACATTCTTGATAATCTCATGAATCCTGGCAGTGCTGCCACCTAAAAGGTCGGGAACCAAAACACATCTTCCATCTGCATGAATTATGTATCAGTTACTTGTGTCATGTGTAAAGGGTGTTCATTGCTTTTACTGGTATCTTCCATAAATGGGTTCTTGCTGCATGTGACAAAGTAAGATGAACAAATACTACACAGAGTGGTCACTATCTGGCTGTTAAGATACTAAGAAAAGTGTTTGACTGTTAATATTATTTTTTCCATACATAGGAAAATTATAGGAAAATTTAAGGAAAATTATATTAAGTAGTAGTAAATTCAGAAGACACTTTAAATAAAAAAATATACAGTATACATAGCTTAAAATTGTAGCTTCCTCATAGAGCAGAAGTAGACAGAAAAGTAGACAAGATAACCTTTGTTAGAAGGCCTACATACAGTGGTGCAGAAAAAAATTGGTTTCCGCCTTCCTGATTTCCTATTTTTTGCGTGTTTTTCACTCTTAAGTGTTTCAAAATATCAAACCAACCAATTAAAATATTAGTCAAAGACAACACAAGTAAACACAAAATGCATCTTTTAAAGCATTCATGTCATGAAACTGTCAGAGGTTAATGAGACAGGGATGCTGGTCTTTTTGGCAAACATATAAAACTAATTTTTGGATTACCTTGGAAAGAAAGGCCTGCTCCTGATTGATCCGATTTGCTGTCTACCTGAGGCTCATCAATAAACTCTTTATCAGATAATAATGTGACCGAAGACGACATTATACACACTTTGATAGACATTTCTTAATTAAACCCTCTCTTGCATTGACATGGGACTTGAGGATAAGAATAGAAAGGAGACATCAAGATAATCTCACTCCTGGAGATTGTGCTGCTCAAGAAGAAACCACAGAAATAGCATCAATCCTTATGATCCTTACTATCATAATAAGAACCAGAAAATAAATCTGAAATGAAGGCACATTGCGTACATATGCACGTCAAAAAAGATGCTGACTATATTTTTATGGCTCATTTCATGCCGAGAAAGCAGGACATCCATCATCAGCGCAAGAAACACCCCGGCAGTCTCAACTTAAAAATTAAAAAAAAAAAAAAAATCAAAACACAAGTTTATGCTTTACTTTAAAGTTTAAATAAGTAACAGAGTTACGGTGCTTACCTCAAATTGCTCTTAGACAGATAGTTCAGGGTGATTAAAGACCAAGCATTGAGCACATCTGATTAACTGTCTGGGAACAGATGGCTATCAGATGAAGCTCTTCATCAAACTCTTTCAGTCAGGCAGGGTTCACATTTTGAGCGCGGGGCAGACAAGAGAAAATGAAAGAGTAATGCCTCTCAGTTTGAACACCTCATCTGCTTTTTACTACACATTTTAGAAGTTTTTGATGAAGCGCTTTCAGAAGGTTTTTCTGTTGTATATTTTCACTAACATGGATTGATAAATGCCAGAAATCACAAAATGCTTTTGTGTCTTTTTGGGGTTTTTTGTTTTTTTTCCCCAAGTCAAGTCAAAGTCTATTTAAATAGCACATTTACACATTTCCAACAACCTCAGCTTCACACAGAATAAAAGAAAAAGAATTAATGAAAATATAAAATTTAAAAAGAATAAATGGAAATGGAAAATTGGAAAAGGATTCATGAAAATAGGATAAATGAAAAAGAGAGAAATGAAAAAGAGATAAATAGTAAAGGATAAATGAAAAATAAATAAATGAAAATGGGAAAATGAAGAAATTTATTTCTTTATTTATTTATTTATTTATTTATTTATTTATTTATTTAATTTTGGCTGAAATGTCTCTCCATACATACACTACCACACTAAAGGGAAAAATATGTTAATTCTGGTTTGTATGTATTCAGGTCAGTGAGCTCACAAGAGGCATAATGAGCAGGCCCATCAATATTTCTTGAGAACAATTTCTTGAAATTTTGGCAATAAATCAGAAGCCTTCAAGCTTAACTGGAGCTGCAAAGGGGTCAGCTAAAGAAAAATGATTATGGAATATGTTACATTCCAGTTTGATTTTCTCCATTTTATTTGTTTCTGTGCATTCTTGTAAAATTAGTAAATGTTATATTTTATTAACCCTAACCCTAACCCTAACCCTCCATGACCTTCAATAGATACATGATTCACCAGATAGGTAAGGTAGAAGAGCACTGACACATTTTCTTGCTTCCTCCCTCTGATGTCTGCCAGCGTGATGGTGAATCTATAAGTTGTGCTGCAGGTGCATGCAGGGTGGGACTTACTGCTAGTGTTGTGCTCATACAATCTTTCTGCCTAGTGGTTATTTTGGATAGGAAGTAATGGGAAGCAGTTCTAATGTCTGTCCGGTCTTCTTCATAAACTGCTTCCATGTGTTATATTTTTGCACAATTTTCCAGAATCCATGCAAAACTATTTACGACATTTAGAAGAAAATGCAAGTAAACATGTTTAAAATTAATTGAATGAAAACATATATGGGGGGGGAAAAAATCACCAGCACAATTAGTACTCTCATAAGCTCTGTGCTATTTGTGGGGTCATCAGATACATGTCACATCTACAGAAAATAAAGATATGGCAATAATGTTTTACATTAGCACAGCAGATTCATGTTTCAGAAAAGTCTGTCTAGAAACTTTAAGTCATTATTGCAGCAGAGTTTGTCTCTGCTGATAGTGTAAAGTCATGAAATATTCACTTTCCCATCAAATTTTAACATCTCAGTGTTAGTCGGGGCCACAAGTGGGGCTAATTTATGTCTCCAGTTTTGCATGTTTAGGTCAAAATGTTTGTTTCCAAAAGGTTTAAAGTTGACCCTGTCAGAACATTTTCTTTTATTTTTCACAGTGTAAACAAGCAGATGCTGTAATTTCACACACAAGCAGGCAAATTACCCAGACAGCAGGGTGTCGATGATAAAAAACACTTCTGTTCCCTGGCAGATGTCGTCAGTAGTCTGGTTTAAAAAAGCCTTTTAAAATCAATTTGCTTTAGTCCAAAAAGACAAAAAAAATACATACCTACAAGGAGCTGGATTAGGTTTAAAACTATGATTTAGTGTTCGGTACTGCTATGTTCTAGGTTTTAATGAAAACTGATATTAAACATTCAAAAGAGACACTTTTGAATGGTTAGGATGTGTTTAGATATTTATATTATGATAAATAAGATTTTATCTGCTTTGTTAAACTATTCATTTTTGTTTTATTCTGTTACGTTGTTGCGCATTTAAGTCTTGATTTGGAAGTGTTTCTCATCACCGCCACTAGATGTCCCCAGTAACACATCATGTCATCACCTTCTCCATCTTACTCATTACTAAACTCTTATTCTTTTACCTCATTTCCCCCAGCAGGACTAAAACACACATTCTCCCTTGACTGTCTTTTTTGCTCTTCATGACACATTCTGTTGTTAAAGTCTTTTTCAAGCCACTTACAATTATATCACTGGTTTCTGACAAGAAGATCCAGTTACTTTAACAAATAAATGTATTCATTGTGGTACTGTTTCTGCAGACTGATACTGAGAACTGATCCGATGTCTCTGAAAAGGAAAGCTGGCTAGTGAAGCAAAGCAGTTCTACATTAGATACTTAAATAAAGGTTTATAATCTTTCAGCTCTTGTGCTTCTTTATTTAGGATTCTATATTGTAGTGATATGACAATTATATCCTCCTATTTAAATCTATGAAGGATTATGTTTAAGAATTTGTTCACATAATAATGTCAAAAAATACTTTAGCTTTTTGACATTACGTCATGATTTCAGTTTGTTTACTTCGACACGTCTGAGTCTCTGAATGCTCCGCTGGACCAGAGTGTCGGACCCCCAAAAAAACATCAACATAGCCAAAGGAAAATGCAGTAAATAGTGGCAGAACCAATACTGAAACAAAGCATTTTCTGAAATTTCTAAATTTCTTCTTTAGCATTTTTTTTTATATCTTACCTGCACTGGCATCAATGATGGCTCCATTATTCAACAATTTCCAACCTCAGTGCAAACAAATTATAGTTTCGGCCACAAAAAAATTAAGTGCTGGCAAAACAGAAAGTCAAAGAAGTGGATGATGATGATGATGATCATGATGATGATGATAATGATGATGATGGTCTGCAAAGCTGCACCTCTGTGTGGTGGAGAATGTTGTTGTGGTTGTGATTCACAATGACATGATTTTTTTTTTCATGCTTCTAGAGTTTCTTTACTCAGCATATCTTTCACTATCTCTCTCTGAGGGGTGGAGGTTTGGGGAGGTAGGGATGTTTCATGTGTAGCATGATATGCAAACTGTACAAAATTATTAATGCTGGTAGTTTTGACATGAAAGTGCGCTTTGCACTCCCACAACTCCTTTCGCAGTCTTACCACTATGTTTGATCTCATAATCCTCATTGCAGACCCGATGTATTATTTATCTTCATTTGAAAAAATAATTATTTCCCTTGACCTTTTCCACATTTTCGTCACGCTACAGCCACAAACTTCATGTGTTTTATCAGTCTTTAATGAACTATTTATCTGTAGTGCTGTGTTTTTGATGTGAATTGTTGATTATTTAGTCCATAGCGTATTTCATGGTAGGTCCAAGTAATCATACAGGCAAAAGTTACAGGAAAAATATGTTCCTCTGATTTAAAACCTAAGCCCTTTATTTTTAGAGATATAATATAAATCAGTGACGCATGATGCAGAATGACAGGTCAGCTGCTGCAAATTCTCTCTCTCTCCCCATCAATCTCATTGAAAAGTTTGGAATTCTCACATTTCTGAAGGATTTGTGTTTTCTTTACGTTCTCAATATCTATGACACGCCACACATTTCAGAGCTAACCAAAATGTAGACAGCAGCACAAAATAATATTTTCAGCACCTTTAAGAATCACAATCAGAAGTTTTAGTTCATCACTCCCTAGTGTTTTCCTAATTGAACATGTAAAGCTGTCATCTGTTGCCCTGTAAAATGACTGATGAATATATTTTTTTTTATTGTTGAAAGTTCTCTCTTTTCTGTAACTATTAAATATTTTACATAGCAACACAGTTCGGTAAGATCCCCACAGCTTTAAGATGGCTATGTTTGTGGTTTGCCTACAGAGGCATATAATCTTCTTCTCTTCAATAATAAAACCTATTTTTGGACTGCAGAAAACCTATATGGAACTAGTCCTTGGGATGGGAAGAGAAGTAGAATAATTCTTTGGTTATTACACTGTTTTATTATTTACCCTCACTGCTCACCTCATTGAACTGAACTGAATTGAATAGCATTAAGCCACCATGAATCTCAGAGTTCTGCACTCTGGCTACATGATAATCTCATGTAACCATAGTGTATCAGTCATTATAATAATTAATCAATAAGCCAACGTTATAAGCTTGAGCAGGATGTCCAACATCATCAGTGCATGTCCCTAAATGACTAATTTAGCTCGGTTGCTTTAATCATTTGATCAGTGCCTTAAGGATACAATAAAACAAGAAGTATTCCAGTTCCCTGTCTGCCTTGTTTGTAATCATATTACTTCTTATCCATTAGCTTTATACAGTATCACATGAGTCAAATGATGATATCTTGACAGCTTTGATTATCTGTGCGTGACAAAAATAATCCTAAACTCTTAAAGTTTAGGCTGGTAAAAACCATTACCAGCCTAAACCATTAGGAAGCTTATGATGTAGGGAGACACCTTTTCTCGCCATGATTTGCCCTGCATTAAGGAGGGAATCTCCTCCCTTACATCTCCTCATTACTTCTGAACATGGTTTTTACCAGCTGTTAAGTAACACTTCCAATTTTTTACAGGGCAAAAAAAACCCAAACAAACAAAAAAAACAACACATAAACTATAGGGTGACTGGAAAAGAAAAGAGTCCTGACAGGCAAACTTTCTCTAATTCCATATACATTTATTTATATTTGAAAATACATTGTACTCGAAATTGTTGCTAAAAGATGCTACTTTTGGGGGGGCAAATTGCCCAAAACAGGCTCTGACCTCAGACAGAGTTGAAGTTTACCCTTTTGAATACTAGATGGCGGTATTTTTTTTTTTTTTATTTCAACTGACTCGACGATTAGAGTCGGCTCTTTTAGATATCAAAAATCTGCTGCAAAGGTCCTCTGAAGATGTAATATTTAACAGCATTTTTAGTTATCTTAGGAAATCAGGTTTTATGGGAAGATTATAGTGATAGGACATCTAATCTATACTCCAGTCTAGAAGGTGGCGGTAATGCACCTATAAGTTGTTTGCCAACCGCCAAAAAAAACCTAAAAGAAGAAGAAGAGTCGGCTCTTAGAATACCTAACGTTCACTTCCGTGTAAATGTTATGAATCACTTCCCCCTGCAGCTCGCTGACTTGTCTTAACTCCATCTGATTCCAGTTAGATATTTTTGACAGCTGCTGTTCCTGTAGGGTCTAATCAGATGGAGTATACCGCCGCACAGAGTGGGTTCAGACAGCGTAAGTTACGTACGTGATTTCGACTCGAATAGCGAAGTAGACTAGCATGCCCACTGGAGACTGCTGCTAGCTTTCTACACCTAGCTCTGTGTTGTACCGGGTTGAAGCTAACAATAAGTTGAACTTATACGCAGACAACTCGTAAAATGCCTATTCTTAGTAATTTTTATAATCGTTTTGTTTTCTACGGCTTCACTAACAATTTGTCATCTTTGTCAACCCTACTAACCAGCTAATTTATTTTAAAACCGGTTAAACCAGCTAGCGTCACTTCAGAGATGTACACATTGTTGTGATGGTGATTGTTGTCGCTTTGTTATAAGTGTGAGATAACATTATTTCTGACAGTGAGCAATGACTACAGATGTGCGCCAAATTACTTAAACTCAAAGTTCTCAAGCCAATTCTCAATCTGTTTGGGATCTGGTCAAAACAACTCTTGTGCTTGATTAAACCTTGCTATTTTGTTCAGTAGCACAAAGTTGTAAAGGTTGACAAACAGTACTGTAGCGCATGTAAACAAAGTAATTCACTACATGCACTGTGGTTGCACAATATCGGGGGATTTCTCAGTTTTAAGTACTGTGGTTAGAAATTGAGCTAAACTCATCTCTGACTTAATTATTTCATTATTCACTGAATGTCTCTTCCACTGTTTGTGATCTGAGGCGCCTTAGTTTGTAAAAACACATCAGTTGTGGGAATTAAAGGTGTTTAAAGCCTATTCAGCTGCTGGCTAAATGTACCAAGGATATACAAGGATATGTTGTCTCAATATTCAAGGTTGTTTTTATTGAACAAATACTATCGTCCTTACTGAGTTTAGTTCATCAGCCAATATTTTTTATTAAAAAGGACCCCCCGCCCCCCCTCAACTTAATCTAAAGCTGCTTTTGTCAACCCTACATTACTCATCTTTTGCAGACTTGTAACCAATTAGTGTCTTGTCTCCATGCTGGATTCACTTCTCTTCAATTTGTACAGTTGAGCCCAAATGGCCAGTATGCTATCAGCAAGTAGAGTTTGTACACCAGTAGTCCTCAGGGATATGTTAAGGGAGGGATGGATAAAAATAAATAAATAAAAATTACAGGACACCAGCCAGCAATGACGGGAGTTTAACATCCGTGCTTTAGAGCCTATAAGCAATTGGAAGAAGTGCATGCTGGGGTTATTTTAAACGTCTTGTCTGACTGTTGCTTGAGTTGCTGATTCTGCTTAACTCCAAATTAAGCAATTTAATTAATCCCTGTTTACCATATATATATTCTCCCACAGAGCATAATATGCGTTTGAGGAACAGCTCAATGGACGGGTCAGATGGCAGCCAGCTGTTTGACGACACAAGTGCGACAGGGCCTGGGGCTCAAGGAGTCTACAGGTGGGATCTGTCCTTGGATTGACTTATATTTCACTGAATCAGTTGTTGAATCGGCAACTAAAGTGATAAAATTGGATTTTGGTTTCTGGCTCTTCTCATATTTCATTAATGTATTGACAGAAATCAGCAGGCTGGCCCTCAAGCAGCAGGAGGACTTCCTGGCCAGTCCCTCCTGTCGGACCCCATGTCCAACCTGGCCATGGCTTACGGCAGCTCACTGGCATCCCAGGGGAGGGAAATGGTGGACAAAAACGTAAGACTGGCTACAGATGTAGCTGATCAGCATGGCTCTAATGAAATGTACTGCAGGGACATTAAATAAAGTGTGCACTTCTTTGTCTTTGTGTGTTTCAGCTGGACAGGTTTATTCCCGTATCCAAGCTGAAATACTACTTTGCTGTTGACACGGTGTACGTCGGAAAGAAGCTTGGAATTTTAGTTTTTCCTTACATGCATGAGGTAAGCTCGTGTTTTCTACTAAGACGAGCTTTCTAGGCAGTTATTGAATTGTAATTTATGGACATGTGTAGTTAGAAATAAATGATTTAAATCAAGATTGGGGGTAAAAACTTATTTTTATAAATGCATGGCGTTCCATGTTCCATGTCGTTTTAGCATGACTTACAGAAACCAGAACATCTTTCTTTTGTATTTAAAGTTTGCTTAACAATCCTAGCTGTTGTTACAAACGACTTAACCTAAGCCATAAAACACTGGAGGCAAATTAGAACGGACCTGATAACTGTGTGAATTTTGTTTTCTCCTGCAGAACTGGGAGGTGAGTTATCAGCAGGACATCCCCGTTGCCCCACGCTTTGACGTCAACGCTCCTGACCTTTACATTCCTACTATGGGCTTCATCACATACATCCTGGTGGCTGGTCTGGCTCTTGGCACACAGAACAGGTACGGAAGCCTTACTTGTGTCCAAACTGCAGTTTGCAGCTGCTGATTGTTGTGTCCAACAATGAGTTAAATGATTCTCGCATCTGGTGGGTGGGGTGGGGGGAGGTTTTCCATTAAGAGACTTTGACAATACAACTGATCTCAATAGCAACCTACAGCCGATTGATTTTTTTTTTGAATAATAGTCTTTTTTAGTAGCTAAAACCACAAATATGACTTATTGTAATGAGCTGATAAAGGTTGACTGAAGATATCACTGTGACTATGTGTCCTTTGCTCCTCAGGTTTTCCCCAGAGCTTCTGGGAGTTCAGGCCAGCTCGGCGCTGGTGTGGTTGATCATGGAGGTCCTGGCCGTCCTGCTTTCACTCTACCTCGTCACCGTCAACACAGACCTCACCACCATAGACCTTTTAGCCTTTTCAGGATACAAATATGTCGGGTATGTGCTGGTGCATATTTCTGTCAACATTATTTCTTCTGCAGTATCTTTAGTTAACCACCAGATGGTCTGCTTTTCCAGAATGATTTTAGGCGTCGTCGCTGGTCTTCTGTTTGGAAAGCTAGCATATTATCTCTCCCTGCTGTGGTGTTGTGCCGCCATCTTTGTCCTCATGGTGAGTCTGAAGCATTTTTAAATGATTTTAATCTGTAAATTTTTTTTTTTTGCTCTTCCGGTTCTTGTACCTCTGCCTCATACTCCAGGTCGTCCCAGACGCAGTTCAGACATTATACCTAGCATGTTCATGGCAAATGTTGTTACAGACTGCAAATGTTGCAGGATTGTTTCTTTTTTTTTTTTTTTTTTATCCTGCTCTAGATTTATTTTGAACCCCCATTATTACCAGCTTTATTGTTTTGTTTTTTTTAACTGCTTAAAGATTTGTCCTGTTTGTCACAACCTAAATGTTTCAGATTGTGAAACTAGTTTCTATATTAGACAAATACATAAAGATAAAAAGCTATCTACATCAGTCTGACTTTATGTGAAAATAGAAAAGCTCCTTAAAGTTGCTCTTGCTCTACCTCTGGTTTATAATAGCTGCCTTTAAGTGTAAAAATGGCCGATGTCTCGTTTACGCTGCTGTGGAGAAAATTTCACCCACTTGTCTTTGAGAAATCGTTTTCATTCAGCCACATTGGAGAGTTTCTGAGCATGAACAGTCTTGTTTCAGTCATGCCAAGGCATCTCAGTCAGGACTGATTGTTTTTGTTGAGCTATTACTCAGGCGGACTGGTTAGAGTGCCTTAAATCTTTCCCTGCTTTCTAACCCAAGAGCACAAGGGGAGTTACAGTTTTGAAATTACAGTACTTGCCAATCGGTTCACTTGGGAGTAGAAACATTTCTCGCCTCGTTCCTTCAGCAAAGTTTTCGCGTGTTTCCGAGCAGATCCGCACTCTGCGTCTGAAGCTCTTATCCGAGGCGGCGGCTGAAGGGAAGCTGGTGAGAGGAGCCAGGAACCAACTGAGGATGTACCTCACCATGTCCATCGCAGCGGCGCAGCCCGTCTTCATGTACTGGCTCACCTACCACCTTGTCAGATAGAAGCTTCAGCTCTCACTTTTGCAGGAGAAGAACTCTGCTGTCTGCATGGCATCATCTCAGAAACACAAACTCTCCTCAAAGGACCACATCGCTAAAGTCACCGGGCAAAACGCTCCACCTCTGAGCACAGCCACGTTGTTAGTTTTGCCTTTTTTCTTTTTTTTTTTTACATTTAATGTCTTCAGATTTTGTAGCAAGAACATGTGGCTTTAACTGCTCTGCGTCTTTACTGCATAATTGCATGTTAACTATATATTTTTTTTATGAATATTTATGTACGTCTGTGAATTGATTAAGTCGCTACGTTGCAGATTTTCGTCTGGTCGTCGCAGGCGTTTTATTAAAGACTGCACAAAGAAAGCACATTAGCCTCACATTTACCCCTCCACCTGATACTACGAACAAACTCTAATCCAGGTTGCTCCCTGATCGGCCAGCTTTGCCTAAATGTTTTGTGTAACTTTTTCTGTCGCTTGTTTAATGAGATATGTCAGATCCTGTGGAGAAAAAGTTTATGTGACGAATGCAGCTTCAACTGTTTAACCCTTTAGATTGTGTTTGGTAACGTGTGCGGACGTCTTGGACAGAGATCTGCCGGAAGGAACAATGTTAGATGCAAAAAAATACAAAGGTAGACTGTAGAAGTTTACTGCTGAATAAATGTAATTTAATATCAGACATTTTTTGTTTTATGTTTCCAATATCAAGTTTCATTTCCAGCCAGGGTGCAATTCACATTGACATGAAACTTCAAATGAGCTCCTTCGGTCCTACTGATGACATTTTTAATGAGCACTTATTTAAATATGAAGCATTTTGTCTAGAAGGATGGAATATTTTATCGCTATGATGCTGACTGAAGGTCAAAGTTTTACTGGAAGAAGGAAAGATACAAATGAAGAGACTGAACACTGAAAGTGATGTCAAAATTTGCTTTTGTTGTTTTTTTAAACTGTTTGTAGCTACATTTGCACAAGAAAATGCCCCCCAAATGTACTCAATTCTTGCAAAAAGACAAATAGCTGTCCCAGACCTGTGAAACAAATCTGAAATTACACCCCACCATGTTGGACATAGATGTACAATTTTTTTTTTTTAATCACTGTTCTTGGTTTATTTAATAATTTTTGTCAAAATAAAGAACTGTAAGACATTGCTGATGTGGAATGTTTATTTACTCTTATGATGCAGAAATAACTACTATTGCTCTCTTTTTAAGCAGAGTATTCAATTATGTACAAGAGAAATAATGCAAACAAATATGGATAGTCTCAAATGCAAGTCCAGCGAATTGTCTGAGCTCCAGGATTTAAATGTGGATTAAATATGACTATCCCCTCAGATTTATGTGTTGAAGCTGATCTCTTTTGTTCTTTTGGAGTTAAAAAAAAATGGGTTTTATTTGGAAACATTCTGAACATGTTTAAAGCTTATTGTGGCATGACTTACTTGTGCTTAAAGTGGGCTCTTGAGCTAAGCCGTAATCTAATAATTACAGAGTTATTGAGAAACGGTACGTCAGCATGATTTCTACACAGCCTGGAATTTATTCCTTCCTTCTGTGTTTCTTATATCTGGATAAGTATGGAAAATATTTATATTTCCAGACTTTTCCCTCCTTTCCAACCATCCTGTCATTTTGTAAACTGAAATCATTAGCTCTTTGTCCCTCTGTCCTATTCTTTGCTTTCTTGTGTCTAGCCACTTTGTTTCATCATCCTTTTCTTCCAGTGTCCCATTTCCTTTCCATCATTAACAGATAAATAAGTATACTTTACATTTCTAAATAAACCCTAAAGAACTGAGCCTGGAAACATTTGAAATCCCACAAGAAAACCCAGTAAATGACAACTACTACAGGTGTGTATATCAGATAATATTGCTGTAATGTCTTCAGAAGGTTAATGAATCTTTAGATGGTGCACACTGTGGAAAACCTAGTAACCAAAAAGGTGTGTTTGAAGAAAGATTTCTAGTTCTTCCAGAAGCCTCTGTTGTGATTAATGGCCCGAAGGAGCTTGGTCTCCATTGTCCTCTCCACCGGGTATCGCCTGTAGTTGGGCAGAAGCAGCAAGGTGTGGCAGGTGAGGGATTCAGGCAAGTGTCTCTCTGTGGCATCTGCCAACATGGCCACTCTCATCTTGATGCACTCCATTCCCAAGAAGGGGACTCTGTCACAGCCTGTGAGGAACACTGGCCACAAACAAAAACAAAATGGATGAAACAGAACCATGGGTAGGTCTAAAGCTGATCCAAAATGAACAGTGGAAAACATACGGAGGAACTTTTTCTTCTCTTCTGCTGAGAAATCTTCAAACACCCTCCAAAAGGTGATGATGGTTGGATGATCAGCATGATAGCCTCCTTCATAAACTGTGTTCTGTGAATTTAAAAATAACACACGTGAATACATAATTTCAACTTGATTTTACAACTCAACCTACATCACTGATCTTTAGAGTTTGATTTCATTTACATTACCTTAGAACAAATAACAAAACATGCACGCTAATGAAACTAAAACATTAAAACCAGGAGATGTGTGGCTACCTCCTTGAAGACTTCCCAGTCGTAGTTTTCATGGCCCACCATGACCGACTGTAGTTCCTCAGGCTGGAAGAACTCCACGACATCCATGTTGCACACTTTGAAAAAACCTTCCTTGAAGAGTTTGAACACTCCCTCCACTGATTTGTTAAAGGCATGGTTGACAAAGCCAGCGACAAATTCTTTCCTGTAGGCATAAAGAATATTACAAGCAGCACCTAATGAATCGTGACACTGACTGGTAGATTATTACAAGTCTGAAGGTTCTTGCACAATTGTTCATCTTAACTGGAGTCAGGAACCTTTCCACTGATGGCTGCAGCAACAGATTTTCTCATAAATACGAGATGCAAATTAAAACAAACCTATTAGATCCAGTGACAAGTTTTCCGGGTTCGTTTGGATCAAGTTCAGCTTTCCCACCACCCCAGGAGACCTGTTTTGTCATCACGGATAAAAAGGTTTAGGAACTTGCACACATATTTTTTAAATATCCATCTTTGCAACCCAGCTGGATGCAACTCAGCGTATGTTTACAAAACCTACAGTGAAAGTCGTCTCCAGGGCTTCGACGTCATCAGGGGTGTAGTCCTCCAACATGCACCTCAATGACCTTAACACACAAACAACGGAGAGGAAAGTTGTTCGTTTTCCATTATAAAATTTCACGTTTTTTCTGAACTTTTGATAAAAACAAAGTTTAGTTTTCATTATCTGATGATTTCTGTAAATCACGAAGCACCTCAATACTGAGGCTGGCCTTCAGTTCAGGATCTTGGTCAAGAGTATCATTTTAATTTAGCACCATTTGTACATGTTTATACATATTTTCCATGTGCTTTAGTCCAGAGAAATAGAAATTTCAGTGATTTGTATGCAATATGCAGGTCCAGTCTAAATCTCTAATCCAAAGTGTCTGAAAAGGTTTTTATCTGTGGGCAAGATAGACTGACTGTAAAACATGACTGTAAAACATTGTAAATGATTCAAGAAAAGCAATTACTTTATTATTCTGAATTTTCTATTTTTAGATTTCTTAGTCAACAAAATACAGGATGGTCTGGAAACATGTTACTCTTTTTTTAATATTTTTTTCATACTGTACTTATTCTGACTTAGAAAAGCAAATTTCAAACTTTACTAATGAAGCTGCATTCACCACTAATAATGTCTGAATTGAACCATGCCAAATATGAAGAAAAGTCATACTTGTGATTCTTTTCTCTTAAAAGAAAATGTGCCTTTTTATCTGCACAGCCAGGGATTTTAAAAATGTTTCTTACTCTGCCAGGACAGGATCAAACTCCTTCATGTCGTCCAGGGACGTTTTGACTCTGAGCAGCTTCTTAAAGAGCGCCAGCGGGAACGGCAGGTGAATGATGTTGTGGTTGTAAAGAGCCAGGCCACACAGGACGCCAAACAGGAAGTACTTCCTTTCCTCCACTTGAGGCTGTAGGTTTTTTTTTTAAAAAAAAAAAAACAAGAATATGGGAAAGCTGAAATCCAACACAATTCATAAGTCTGTCTGCTGTGCTGTGTGTATGTTGTATTTATATCCTCGGGTGTATACACACAAGGTCAGTCTTTAAACCTACCTACTAATAAGCCTTGTGCTTAAAGGTGATGCAGGTCTTACCTTGGGTGGGAACCAAGCCAGAGTCTGACTCTCGTTGTACATAAACATTTGAGATTCAGGAGCCATAAGCTCATCAAACACATGGAGGAAAAAATCTTTTTTGTTGACATTCATGATCTTCCTGTCCTCTACAAACTGCACCTAGAAAGATAAAAGAAAAAATCCTGGAAATTTTAAAAAAGAAAAAAAAAAAAACATTTGCAAAAATTTGTTCTCCAAAATAATGATTTTATCTAAATTTAAGCTTCAAGTAAGAAAACAGGTAAAATTATAAACTTCTTCAATAAAATTTCAC
>NW_015113230.1:82199-83405 GCF_001443285.1 Poecilia latipinna | reverse complement strand
AATTTCACACATATTCGTTGTTTTACTAATTATTTTTCATTGATCTAAGCACTTTTGTCAATCAAGTTCTGCAGTTTTGAACGTTTTTAACTTAAGTTTTAGTGTCAAATCTCACAGACTCTACAACCGTGGATTTTTAATAATGTCCATTTTCTTATGTTGCTTTTACCACAAGCTCTCTTTTAAATGCAGCGTGATCGGCTGCAGCGAGATGTCTGAAGGTGTCCTCCATCAGGTGAGTTCGTCTCAGGTTCAGCTGCAGGACCGGGACGGGGGAGTCCAGGGTGTTTCCAAGAAACTCGTCAGGGAACGGCAAACCCATTTCATGTACAACACGATGAGAATCCTGCAGTTACAAAACTCCTTTGTTATAAAATTGTGGAGCAAAATATTTGCAGCCACATACAGGATGCAGAGCTCATAAAGCACTTTACCTTCATCACGCGTGCCAAGATGTTGAAGACAGCAACTTTACAAATCAGAGGGAAAACGAAAGGGTAGCGGCAGAAAATGGCGGGCGTTTGCTCCTCGTCCTTTGAGAAAATGTCAAAATAAATGGTCAGGAAGGAAGTTCAGCAAAATATGAACAGATCACATGAAACGCTACATAACTATTTTCACCTCTATTTTGGATAATGACAACCAAAGAGCGACATCCTCATGTGCATTAAGAGCGAAAGGGATTTCCTCGACATAAAAGGTGCTCAGTGGGACTTTGTAAGACTTCCCACATTTGTTTGCCTGAAAAACAAAACAATGAATCACATTAAAAGCAACCACGAACCTATTGGTAGGTGCTTTGACATTGGTAATAGTGAATATTTCTCAAAGGTTAAAGGTCAAGCAGTTGATCAGAAGAACCTAAAAGGCTAATTTCAATATTTTAAATGAAACACACAGCTGACTGAAAGAAAGCATTCGGCACTGACTTTGTAAAGGAGCTTCAGGGCTTTCAGCAGCAGTTTGGCTCCTGGGTTGTGGGTTTGCAACAGGCAGTTCTTCAGAATGAAAGCCAGGACGTTTTTGAAGACCATGATGTGCCTGATCAAAATGGTGGCCGACAAAGACGACCAATAGCTTCCTGCAGAGAAAATAATATGAATGACAAAATAAAGAGTGGTACATCTATTTTAAGACAAAAGGTGACAAATGATATTTATCAGTACTAATGTTACACTAAGTCAGTGGTTCCCAAACTTTTTCTTC
>NW_015113230.1:48492-78281 GCF_001443285.1 Poecilia latipinna | reverse complement strand
TTGTTTTGTTTTTTTTTTTTCATCCCCCCCTGCAATGACATGGGGCCCCCCCTGGGGGGCGCGCCCCACAGTTTGGGAACCTCTGCACTAAGGGATGGCAAATCTTCCTAGACCTTAATTTGAAACATTAAAATGCAATACAAGTCCAATAGTTTCTTACTTAAAGTTTCCAGAGTCTTCTCACTGAGATCCTCAATCACGACAGCCAGAGTAAAAGCCACACTCGCGATGCTCGAGTCTTCTTGTAGCAGCGGACATGTCAGCAAAATCAGGAGAATCTCTGGAGATTTTAAAGGACGTCTTGAGGCAAAGAGCAATTCTGTCAGGAGCTGCAAATTTACCTGCATGGGAAAAAAATCTGTTTAAAAAGCTGTGCAAAACGTGCAGTATATCCAAATCCTGAATCTACTTGTGAGCTGTCAACTCGTACGAGCATAAAGTTTCAGTTATTCTGAGTAAATGAATGAAAGCATAAAAATTTTCCTTAACTGTTTGCTTGATCCATGGGACTGCCAACATCTGGTCGAAGGCTTGACGCGCAGCCTCCAGGTCCACAGTTAGAGCACCAGCTTCCAGCGGAGGCCCTCTGGTAGCAGGGCCAGAGCAGTGTTAGTTGACATGTGCGAATTATTTATTTGTAACACACTTCTTGAATCCAAACTCCAAAACCGATGGAAAAATCATACTTACTCGGGTTTTGTAAAACTTGCAACAAGACTTGAACTTGTGTAAAACATCGACTCGATTTCTCTGTTCCACAAAAAGAAGATGGCATGAGAAGGGACTTATAAACACTAAAATATATATTTTAAATTAGTCACCACAAAAGGCACAGGAGACAATAAAAGATGTAAAATTTAATCCCTTGCAGACTCCTTCTATTTTTGCTTTTTAAAAAAAAGGAAAAAAAAAAAAACATTTGGTGCTTCAGATGGTTACCCTTATTTTTAAGTCAGACAAAAATAAGCTAAGAAAAAACAAATATCCGTGTTCCAAACATGATTTCATTTAGAAACTTTTCAGACTGGATGATGTCAGCAACTTTGGTTTTAAGAGTAAATACAAAACATTAATGAGACAGAAAATATATATTTCTGATGATCTGTTAGCTTAAGGTATGACAAAAAGCAAAGCTTTAAGCAGGTAAACAAAACTTTTACAGTATCGCAACATTAAAATCCACAGTTAAATTATTAGGTTACCTTTTTGCCTGGATGTTGCTGTACTTCATTGCCACCCACTTTTGCAGTTTTGCCTCATCCAGCCGCCCAATTATTTGTCCATGGCTGAAGGTCTTAAAAGTTTAGAAACAGTCAAGTTCTTACGTTTTCTTTTTAGGCTAATTAAAAAGTACCGTTTGGTTTGATACCACCTTACATTTGCAGGTGAAGTGTAAATGAAGTTTGTGTCCCATCCAGTTGATAACTTCAAGTCTGCTTGACAACATAAGAAATTATTAAAATCAGTCTCTGAAATGGTAGATTAGAAATGCAAAACCTCTTTTTCAGAGTCTAGAAGGTAATTTCATTTTGGTTTGATTCCAAACTCAAAACTGTGCCAAAATGCCAGAAAAAAAAAATCAATCATCTCACTGACAGACTCCTTGACAAGTAATAAAAAAACAAAACAAACAAACAAAAAAAAAAAGCTACTTAAATCATTCAATCTATCACCTGCCATCCAGGGCGACCATATACGCACCACTGGGTGTGGCAGCAGCACCGTCAGAGGGCCATGGAAGCTGAACAAGGGACGGGGACAGGCTGCTGTCTTGTTGTCCTGTCCCCAGCTGGCCTTTGTCCCCATTACCAAAAGCAAACAGACGTCCAGAAGAAGTCAACACAAGAGTGTGGCGTCTGGAAGGCCAGGACCATGTTAAGAATTTAATGAGGCAGTATTCAATAGCACAATGTCTTTAAGCTTTTTGGAATGGTTTTACAAAGTCATCCTGAAACGACTTGGCACATTTACCTCCCACATGCAACCTGGGATGCCGTCTCTCCGAGACCATCAACCAGCCTGGGCCGAACCTCGGTGGTGGTGGAGTTGTGACCGAGCTGACCGTGGCTCCCATCTCCGAAAGTGAAAACTTTCCCATCCTACAAAACCCACGAATCACAAGACACCCAAAAAAACTAAGAATGATTACTTTTAAAAAAGGCTGAAGTCAGAAGGGTTTATTCACTTTATGTAAATAATCTGAATCAGCGGCATTGGCACCTTCGTCAACACAGCAGTGTGCGATTCTCCACAGCTGATGGAAGAGACGCCCAGAGGTCTGAGAGCAGGTACCATGCAGACATTGAACCTGCCTGTTTTGGATCAGATGACATCGAAAAGAGCTGGACACTCAGTGCTTTTATATGGAGGAGTCTGAGAGTTACCCGTTAGCTCCCATTTTAACGACAAAAAAAAGATGAACCTAATCTACCTTTTTCATCCACCCTGTTGAGCCCCAGCTGGCCAGATTTATTAGCCCCACAGCAGTACGCCAGGCCGGAGAGCGTGAGGAACAGTGTGTGGTTTCCTCCGGCTGAAACCTGGGTTACTGCAACTCCGGTCAAGGCGCACACCAGGCTGGGCATCTGCTGCAGTGTCACGTCCTTCCCCAGGCCCAGCTGGCCATGACTGTTTAAACCCCAGGAGAAGACGTCTCCTCCTAAAAACAAAACAAAGAAAACAAAATATAACACCGAGTTGTCTCTTTAGCATTTCAAGACACAAAGCTTTCCTCAGCAGGTTTATAACATTACCTTTGGTCAATGCGAGGGAATGGGAGTTTCCACAAGCCACCTGGATTACCGGTATGGGCAATGGTATGGGCACTCGGCTGCAAGTTGATGAGGCAATAATGGGTTACCATAGATTTCCATTAAATAGTGTACTATATGTTTACTTGTGAGTTTCAGCTCTTACTTTGGTCTCCGGTTGTTGCTGGGGGGCCCTGTTGCAAACCCAAGCTGTCCATCATCTCCTGCCCCCCAAGAAAACACTTGTCCAGAAGCACATAAAGCCAGACAATGGTTCTGACCACAAGCCATGGCGGCAACATCGCCGAGTCCCTCCACAGGTCCTAAAATATGGAGAAAGAAAAATAATGATACAAGAACATAACAGGATTAAACATGGATTCAAGTCTAAATAAAACTAACGAACCGAGTTGTGAACACAGCAAAATTTCACTTAAATTTTGATCACATCAGAAACTGTCAACAAAAGCAGCAACACCATATTTTAATTCTTTTGTCATGTCACTTCTGTCATGCTGACTAATAAGGCACAATCATCTCATACAAGTTTAAAATTGGTGCACACAGTTTGATCACAGGCTGTAAAAGCCCTGACGAACGCTCATCGTCATGGTTGCATCATTAAAAATCAAAACCCACTGGAATAATTTAGTTAAATTCCAAGATTCTCGTCTTACTCATAAGATACACAACAGAAACCATCTACTGATGAGACAAACCAGATCTGTCAGTAGAAGAGACTGCATAGTTTGACAGAGAAGGACTGTATTTGGTCGGGCAGGGTTTTTTTTTTTTTTTTTAGCATCACACTTTCTTTTCAAAGAAATTTCAAATTATGGTTGAGGGGATGGTCAAGTGTGTGATAAATTTGCTCTCCCTCTGTTTTTTCTTACACATTCGTTGTATTTTTAATTATGTCAGTGTTCATGTTACCTGCTTCAGAGACTATGGCTGAAAATGAGCCTATTTAGGCTGGCACAGTTAAAGACATGTTTATTAATGTGCACCGTCTTTGTACATTTTTAACAAATAAAAAAAGACTAACCAATCAAGTTTAATCTAAAACATAACTTGTTCTGTGAAAACATCATTTTAATACAGCATTAAAGTAAATGACACAATTATAAAAAGGGATTATGGAAATTAAAATAAAGGGAGTCTTGTATCTAATCTCTCAATACACTACCAATGACTTATCACATAAAAAATTAGGAAACAAAGAATCAGTATGGTAGGATTGATTGTTTCCCAACCCTGGTCCTCAAGACACACTGTCTTACATGTTTTAGAGGTTTCCCTGCTTTAATGTGCCTGACTCAACTGATTGCAGTTCAGGAAACGCCTGTTAATCAGTCATCGATTGAAATCAGCGGGACTGAAGCAAGGAAATACCTAAAACATGCAGGGCAGTGTACCTGGAGGACCAGGGTTGGGAAACACCCAGTTTTATCCTCAGGGAGTTCATAAGCAAAACAAACTTTAAGAATTCCCTTGTATCTCGATTACCGTTCCAAGTTAAGTTTCGTTGCATGAATAAACTGAGATGAAACGAAACTGAAACTTAACTCAGTAAATTAGCCTACATGTTATGCCCGTCAGATGATTTATGACTCATGACTGAGGCAATAACAACCTGTAGAGGATAATTTAAAAGAACATACAAAAACTCTGTCTGTCCTATAACAGCTATTTTATGACTACATAATTATTATTAGCTTAAGGTCAATTATTTGGAATAGCAGTTTTATTTTCTAGCACATAAAGACCAAGTTATTTTACACATACTAAAAAAAATATATGTAATTATTTACCAAGCATCTTTCCATTTTGGTTCCTTCGTCCAAGTTGGCCCTGCGAGTTGTGTCCACATGATAAAACTTTTCCGTCGGACCTGAGGAATAAGGTGTGCTGCTCTCCGCAACAGATGTTGGTTACGACTCCGGGCCCGGTCCAGGACACCGGACTAAGGGTTGCCTGGACCCCAAACTGTCCACTCGAACTGTCTCCCCAACAAAACACCTGCATGTCTGCTCGTAGACTGACCGAGGCGTCTAGCGGCGCTCTACTTCAGCTGGAGCTGCTGCTTTCACGTGCTGTCGAAATTATAAGACTGTGCGTCAGAAAAATATTATTCCGCGACCGTAGCCCTTTTGAAAACATTGGGGCACTCTGGATTAGGTAAGAGATCCCAATGTGATAATTATATTCAGATTCACAATTTATTTTCAAAAAGTAATAATTACATTAACTGTAGTACGAGCTCATGAAGGGACGTGAAGGCAGCACCTGTCTAAAGAAGGACATCTACATAAAATTTCTGCTTTATGTAGCTCTAACTTCTGTAACTTCCTACAGAAAATGTAGGAAGTTACAATTACTGTAACTGTACAATTACATTTACTGTAACTCCCTACATTAAGTGTAAGTTACTGTCATCATCACCAAATTAAGTGTTTTAAAAAAAATTTTGATCGAGACTGAGACAGATGTTTTATGATTTTTAATATAATTAAATATTACAAAAAACATGATCATATCAAATACAATCGTATTTATGCAGAAATGAAACTGAACAAATTCAAACAGAGAGTTGCATTTAGCTTAAATGCACAAAAAAGAGAAGATTGTCCTGGACCAATATGGGTTAAAAGGACACTCAGTGAGGAAGAAGACACACACACACAAAGAAAAAAAAAAGAAAAATAGGTTACAGTTTACAGTTGCACCCTGGCTCAGGGACATTTTGGGGTTTTGGAGACATTGGAAACTATGTTAAAACTTTATTTATATTAATTGAACTTTCTAAGATGTTTTACTGAGACCAAAAAATATAATAAGGTATAATGTGCTTTCAGACACCACACAAGAAAATTAAAAACACTTTTACATCTCCAGTTGTCAAAGCAGTTACAAAACATCTTCTTGATGACGACAAATCAACCTATATAATTTGAAAGGTCCCATGTCAGACGGCTCCCTGTTGAAAAAACTATGCATGGTGACAAGAAAAAAAAATTACATAACGGGTGAAGGGCAAAAAACACATCCAGTCATTTTGTTTACACTGTATGTGAGCAGATACAGAAGTCTCAAGACCATGTAACATTGGGTTTCGACTGATAAAAACAGCTCATAGGTTCTCTCTCAAAGGGACATGTTATTGGTTCTGATTTTAAAATCTCTCTGTCGCAGACTAACTCTTTATCAATTGTAGCATCAGAAACAGAGAACACACCTACAGACCCGTCCTCATAACCCACAAACACGCCTTGCTGCTTGCTAACAGTCAGAGCTGACGGATTCCTATGCAGACGCACGCTTCCTAGTCTCTCCCTGTCCGAAAGCCGCACGACTGTAAGGACGAGCTTCGAGTGCAGGTAGCATGCACAGCTCTGTTCCTGGCTACTCGGGTTGCATACATACACAACATAGCATCCAGTTTTGTCCAAGCAAGCCTTGATGACAGGACCCTCGGCTTTCAAGGAGCACAACCTGACCCGAGATAGATCTAAGAAGTTAATGGAGTTATAATCAATGGACAGCAGTGCATAGTTCCCATCAGACAACATTTGAAAGTCTTGTGGCCGACAGTGAAACCTACGTGGCAGCTGAAAGTGCCGGCATACTGTCTCCTCTGACAGCTTCCAGGTGTACACCGCTCCAGAGGCAGTCAGCACCACCACAAAGTTCGGATGGTCTAGAAGACACTGGAAAGCAACAACATGCTCTGAGTTTTCCGCACAGGAGAATCGCTTGCTGATTGAACCAGACCACAGGCTGGCAGCCAGCAGGTCTCCATTGCAGAGGCCAACAAGAAAGGTCCCCTCAGCTGATACTTGTGCGTCTGACAGGTACTGATGAATGTTGCACACAATAGCTCCGTGTGGCAACTTCCAAACATGAGAGAGGCCGTGCTTAGAAATGCTCACTCCAAATTTACTACTGGGAGTGATCAGCACATCTGCAGCACTGCCACCGTTGATACGGGCAATGTTCTCACCTGTTTCTGTCTGCCAGATGTAAATTTCCCCTGCAGAGAGAGAGAGAAGGTGGCTGTTGTTTGGAGAAAGCTGTATTTTTTCCACTGCGCCGGCATGCAGGAAGGTAAATTGTGGAAATCCAACATCTAAACTCCACCTCCAGATGTTCTCTGACCCATCTGTGGTGTAGAAGCATTTTCCTGTTTGCTCCACTACCATGCCTTTAACTTCACTCCTCATTTTTGTTGCTTTACCTGCAGCATTGACCATCTCCGAGTCCCAGACTGTCAGACATCCATCACGACTCACGCAAACAATATCCGAGGCTGTTTTGAGAAGCGAGAGGGGCTGTCTGTTTGTTTCTAAAGAAAGGACACACTCACCGGTGCTGACCCCAAACACCAAGATGATTGTGAAACAGTCCAACAAAGCCAGGAAATGGTGCCCGTCCAGGGAGAGCACAGCTTGAGAAAAGGCTTTCCCTTGCGGAGCCAAGAACTGGTCCCACAACTCCCAGTTAAATGTATTCCACAATGTCACCTGGTGAACTTGACACACCAAAAGAGTGCTGGTGGCTTCGGAATAATCTGTGTTGAGAATGCCAGAAGACTTACCCTGATTGAAGTTCTCTTTGAGAAGTTTGGGTGCTTGTTTTTTATCAGCAACATCCCATAAGGCTACACTCCCACTCCTGTCCACACATGCAATTTCTTGCTCCTCTTCACGGAGGATTATCTGCATAATTGCACTGTTGGTTGAGTTTAAACAGGTGCCAAGAAGACGGCTGGTTGTCAGATCAAATATTGACAATGTGCCGTCCTCTTGTCCACAGTAAAGGCTGAGACTCCTTAAGGAGGCAGCCAAACAGATCACAGAGCTCTCGCACTGAAAATGACTAGAGGTATTGTTGGCAATGTCAAACACACTGACATAACTCTCCTTTTTCCACCACATGCATATCATTTCCTGACAGGAGACAAATCCCTCAATTGTACTCAGAGTTTGACTTGACTCAGACTCTGGTTTCAGAGATTCCTTCACCTCTGTAAGACTCTCTGGATTTGCCCCGTCCCACAAAAAGAGTTTGCTGCATTGCGTGGAAAGCAATAGGAATTTGCAGTCACTTTTAACTCCTGCAAACTTCAACTCCCGTTGATCCTGGATAAGTGACAGCTTGTAAAAATCACAAATTGAACCCGTCCAAATCCAGGCTGAACCATCATCCATGACCTCTGCCACAACATCACATTCTGTACATGCAATTTCTGCAACTCTGGTTGTTTTGGTTTTAAGATTGGGTCCTACATAGCAAATGGGGAGAACAGAACAGGGAGTGGGACAAAGCACCAGTCCTACTCCTTTTCCCTTCTTCTTCCTGTCCTGCCTGATGCCCCTTACGTATCCCTCAAAGGCAGGAAAAACATCCAGGTAAGGGAGGAGGTTTGTCTCCATCACTGCAGGCAGCTGCAGGGGTGAGCTATGCAAGAAGCAAGCAGAGGACTTTAATATGCTTGCTATAAGCCATCTTTCTCTTAAAAACTTTGTTGAGGTTTCATACGCCTTCAACATGGCTACCAGATCACTCAGCATGTCAGCTTGAACCATGGCTTGATGAAACCCTAAAGACATCAGCAACTCAAGCTCCAGTTCTTCCAACCTCCCACTTTGTTGCAAGTGATGCGGCAACTCTAGGATCTTTCTCATGTTTACCCAGCAAACATCTTCAGCAACAGGGAAAATAAATGGCTGACTCACTTGTTCATGTTCTGGATCAGACGCAAGACTTACAACAAATGGTTTTTCATTTCTACCAACCCGTCTCCCACTGAAATAGTCCACCATCTCTGAATGGATCTTCCTCCTCGACCCATGAGTGCCCAGATACCTTTTAGTCACAACAAGCTTGAAATGCCAGCTCACCCAAAAGAGAACCTGCGAATCAGCGACTGGTCGTTTGATTAGAAAGTTTTTCAAATCCATAAGAAGCCTCTCAACGTCAACCTGTGAAATTGGTCCTTCACGTTCAGCTGCGCTGTCATGATCACAGGACAGCAGATCCACAAGCTCCGACTCAGAGAGCCCGATCCTGGAGAGGGAGACATATGAGGCCAATCGAGCCACCAGGGACGAGCCGTGCTTCTGTTCCAAGCGATCCAAGAGAGCAGAGACAGACGAATGGACGCCATCAGGGAGAGACGACTCGGTCACATCTGAATCTGGTAAGAAAAGACAAATTAGCTATAAAATGTTTTAACTGCTGGTACTAATGTAGATGCAAGAACACCCCATGAACAGTCCATGAAGCAACACAAATTGAAATGTGTGTACAAAGCCTGAAAGAAATTTCAACTAAATAATTTGCTGAAACCTTTTAATGACAACGATCATTGAGAAGAAAAAGGTGTTTTTAAAGTGCACATGCACAAAACACAGAAAAGCTGATGCGTATTTCTATTTATCAGGTAAACCTTAGAATAATTTCCATAACATGCTTAAAACTTTCAGCTTTTCGGTTTGTGAAATCCTATCAAGAAAAACAACTACGCACTGCATAGAAAACCACATACAACAGGGTGCAAGTAGTTTTTGTTTTAGTCATACCAGAGTGCCACAGTGAAGTGTGTGCATGTAGGAGTCGGACATAGAGAGGCAGAGAGCAGGAGGTCAGCGCCTGGTTCACCAGCGCTTGCTGTCCTGATGTCACCTTCCTTCCCGAACTGTTCAGTAGCGATTCCAAAAGCTTTGCACACTGTTTCCTGTCCGCCGATTGAAGCTGTACAGAAGCACATCCGGTCTGTTCGTCACTGTCGTCGTCCGATGCAGAGGGAGAACGACTGCCTCGCTGGGGATAGTGCAGCTTGATGGCTTGCAGGAGACCTCTTCTGCTGGAGGAGACTGTGACAATGAGTTTGACGGCATCAGGGAGCGGGGAAGGGATGCTGCTGATGATCTGAGCACCAACGTTGTTTTCCAGCTGATCCAAGCCATCGAGGATGAGAATGAGAGGATGTTTTGCGGAAGGAAGTTGGGTTAGAATGGACACAAGATGCTCTTCAAGTTCAGACAGAGAAACATCCACTTTTATGATGCTAGAATCGAGTTCTTGAGAATCTGGTGTTTTACAGAAACCTGGGTCACTATCACAGATCTGTCTTCCATGGTGGCAGTCAATGTGAGGATCCAGAGCAGATACTGAGGTGTAGTTAGTCTCGCAGCTGCACTCCTTTGGGTTCTTGCAGGGCCAGGACTCAGGCTGCAGCTGGCTGAGTGACTGCTCCTCATATCTGTGAGCTATCTGGTGACAGATACTGGAGAGCAGATGCTTAGGAGATGCACTGAATGAAAAGTTGCAAAAACAGCTGATCACCACTGGATCATAGTCTGGTAGCCAAACCCTGATCTGTGGAACAGAAAATGTATTTTTTTTTTTTTAAATCAACAATGTTCTCTTGAATTCAGGTCTAGTTTTGTTTTATTATTTATGTTAAAATTTAAGATGAAAAAAAAGAAATCTAGACAAGAATTCTTGTGACAAATAAAACCGGGATTCAGTTTGAGATCTGAAAAGCTGTTTATGTTAAGTTGCATCAACATTTTTCTCTTAAAAATTATTAAATAGTTAAACCCAAAATGGCAAAATATCTACCACTGTGTAAAAATTATAGCAAAAGGAAAAAAAAAATTGTACCACCATATATAAATGCATAAAATATAAATTATCTTAAACTTAAACAACTTATTCTTTTCATATGGACTAAATGTGTTTCATAATATTTCGCGAAGCAAATTAAAATATATTTGTCTCCTCTTGGAATCCCGTTTCATTTCACTGTCCACTAACCTGTTCAGCGCAGTGTGCGACTAACACAGTCTTCCCTGTGCACGGTCCTCCACTCACCACTAGTGGGCGCTGTTGATCCATGCCTTTCACATAAGCACTGATCTACAACCAAAAAGAGGAAAAAGCAGACTGAAACATCAATTGGCATCAGGTTACATATTACATTGCAGTATGACAAGAACAACAATAATAATGAAACATGCAGGAAAAACAAAAACAAAACAAAACAAAACAAAAAATTCTCACCTTTTCCTCTTCTGGCCGAATAATTTTGTAAAACCGAGCCAGGGTGCAGCACAGCTGCTCCTGCTCGGCCCGCTCTCTGGATGGGGCATCAATAACATGAGCTTGCCCTCTGACCCGAGGAATGTTCAGGCTGTCAGTCAAGGCCATGAGGTCTGAGAAAACCTGGTGGCACAGAGAGTCTGCGTAGGCCCGCCTCCTGGCCGAGGTGTAGCCATGGCGGCGGTCACACTCAGTGGTGGTGGTGTAGAGGATAAGTTGGCGGGAAGTGAGCAAAGCAGGGAGGAAGCTGTCACACAGCTGTGATAATAACTCAGATGGAGTGGGCACTGTCTTCAAAGCGGTCTGCTCACACGGGTCGGCCTACAAGTTTAAGATGAACATGAGGGAAAATCGACTCCTGTCGCATTTGTACATTGGTCAACATTTAAAATTTCACTTACGTTTTGATTTAACTTTGAACTGTAATGTTTTGATACCTCCGCTAAAATCGGTTCTTTGTTAAATGTCTCCTTTTAGATAAACTCTTACCTTCAGCGCTGGTTGCAGCTCTGAGTTTCTCTGTTGTCTTCCTCTTTCTCCATCTGCATTGACGACCTTGTGGACGTAGATCATACATCTGTTGATAATGTCCAGAACAGGGCAGTTTTCCAGAGCAAATCGAAGATCTGAATCAAGAGCTAGAGACAAAAATAAAACCCCAGAATCGGGTATATTCAGGTATATTCACGATAGCATTCTCTTAAAATAAATTTTAATTCTGGAAAGCACAATTGGTTAAATTTAATACCTGCAAAATAAAAAAAGCAGCTTCAGCTTTAGCACAAAATGCTGATTTCACAGTGACTAAAGAACAAAAATGCTATGAATTGGTCCTTTTTAAAAAGAAGTGTGAGTAACTCAAAGACTCAAATACTGACAGATGAAATGTTAAAGCCACTTTACTCATCAAATATAAAATCTGTACTTTATATAAATGACATGGAAAAATCAGTGTGTGATTAGAAATTTAATATTTTTTTATTGTCCCTTTTTACACCCTGAAGACACTTCAGTGGGAAAATCACCAGTCCCAGAATATTCTTCGTCTTGGATGCCCCACAAAGCTTTAGGTAAGTTCAGGGATCCCAGAGGATGCCATGATTGCAGACTCTCTTCACACATTTCACAAATCTTTCACAATAAAATAGTTTTTTTTTTCTTGTTTTTACCTGACCTGTAGAAGACTTGGGCTCTCTCTGCACTCATATGTCTGCTCTGGACACACAGACTCACAGCTGTCTGCAACACCTTCCTCAAATCTTCATCACACAACATGTTATTCTCCGTTTCTCCTGTCTCTTCTCTCTGCTGAGCAAAAACACTTGGATATTTTTTAATTTATGACTGTCTTCTATACCAGCACTATATTATATCTTACGTTTTAAAAAAGGTTTATCGTTAAACACATTAAGATTCATTTTCACACGTGTTAACTGGTTGATATCTATCATGTGATTAAAGTTAGCCACACTACAAATGAAATAGGTTGACGTAATCACCAGAAGACTGCAGACGGATTTCACGGCAGGCGTCAGGCGGTAGGAAGGAGGAACGGCGTTCTCATCTCTCTGGTACGCCCTCTCCAGCTGTCGGGTGCCCACGCCCGCCTGCTGGCTCTCCTGCAGCAGCAGCTGGAACTCCGACACCTCCACCTGGGTGGGCAGACAGGCTGGTCCATACTGGTGTCCAACTAGAGCCTGTAGCACCAACATGTGGACACAAAGCGATAGCAGTCAGAGGAGTGAAAACTCTTTTACTGTGAATCTACGATTAGGATGGGCTTTTTTTTTTTTTTTTTTTTACCTTTGTAAAATCATTTAAAGCAAAGTTTTCTGTCTCAACTTTTTGAATAGCCATTTTCCTCTTATTTAATCAAGCACTTACTCTGAATGGAGTTATATTTGTTTATTTTTCCTTTTAAAGGGAAATAGTTTAGCTGATTTCTCGTACAGAGGCAGTATTATGCATTTTCCAGTCACATAGTGCCATTTTATAACCCAATTGGTACTCCGGTTTCCTCCCACAGTCCAAAAACATGACTGTCAGGTTAATTGGCCTCTCCAAATTGCCCCTAGGTGTCAGTGTGTGTGTGTGTGGTTGTTTGTCCTGTGTGTCTCTGTGTTGCCCTGCGACAGACTGGCGACCTGTCCAGGGTGTACCCCGCTTCTCGCCCGGAACTTTAGCTGGAGATAGGTACCAGCAACCCTCCAGACCCCACTAAGGGACAAGGGTGTAAAGAAAATGGATGGATGGATGGATGGATGGATGTAGCCTAGTGGTAAACTGAAGTTACTGCAATGACTGTATGTAAAGGTTAATAGAAATCTCACATAGATCAAGTAGGCTATTGCATAGCATTGGTGATAGCTATGGATTTCATATTTTTGTTTCTGAAAGAAATGCACTGGTATTTTCCTTGACTTTAATATTTAAATAATATAAAGGTAACTATTGAGTAATTAGCTTACTTGGTAATTAAAACGGTATTGTTGTAAATCAACTAATAGCATTATTTTATGTAAATAATGCAATTGAAAGAAGCGTTAGTGTGACGTAAGCTGCACTGTATTTTATTTGGCTTTGCCATTTGATTGGCCACTGAGACAGTCCGTCCAGTGCGTGACTTATGATTGGTTGAGAGAAAAAGAGGCGGGAGGAGAAGAACAGGAGAACCATAATGGTGGAGTACGGAAGGTGAGACAAGCGGACAGGAAGTGGGAAAATACAGACTCGAGGGAGAGAAAACCGGGAAAAGCACAGGAGAGGACGAAATTCGGGAGAAATTGGAGGAGCTTGGTCGACGCAAGAGAGACGGGACGAGAGGAGACAGACGCAAGTAGTCGGGACGAGAATTTGAACTGAGCTAAGTTAGCTAGCCGCTTCAGCTCCACGTGTTCTGCTGCGTTCAATGGATGTCGGGAGGAGAGGACGCGTGAATTGCAACATTCTCAATGTTTTCCTCTGGGATTTCAACTCCTCATTTTTTCTCTACCAGGCCTGCAACGTTTTCCCCACTCTCCGGGAGGCCGTGAGTAAAACCGACTGGGCTACATGTGTTCAGGACTGTATTGATGTATGTGGACATTTATTATGCCCTGGTGGAAGGGAAAGGTGGCCATTCATATTTTATTTGTTCTGCCTTATGTGAAGAGAGGTACATGTTCTTTAAATCTTGAGTTTTCCGGCTTTAAAGTCTATCGTGGTGACTAAATGGTTAGATTTTATGACACTTTAGTTTAATAAAGTTAGGCTGAACCATTTTGCCTGAAATTCTAATGTTTCTCTGGGTCATATTTGTCATAAAGTAGATCAGTGGTGCCGCACACCGATTGGGGTACACTATGGATATCCAACCCAAGCACCCTCCATTTTAGTTTTCCTGCATAGAGTGGTTAAAAGTGCTACAGCAATCAAGCAACTATGTTACCTTTAGACGTTATACACATGCCGTTTGTATCAAACATGACTTAAAAGAAATTTGACTTAACAATTTTATGCCTTGAAATTGGCCTCCGTCTCTTTCTGACATCACCGGTGCTCCTTCATCATGCCGTTTACAACTGTTCTTAGGTGCGCTGGACTGAGAATATTTTGTACGATGAGCTCAGCAGGTGTGCAGTTCCATCAGGTGTTTGCTAATTGCTGCTGCTGCTGCTAGTCGAGAGGAGCTAAGTGGGGGAAGGGTGCTCTGTGAGGCAGAAGCTCAGCTTGGAGGTTGCAGCTTCAAGGAGGAACTTCAAGGAAACAGGCCGAGCTTTGTGAGAGCAAGCGTTTAGGCACCCACGAATGACTGCTATGGGAAATGAAAAGATTTCTTAAACATGCATGAAAGAATCAAAGTAACGCTCCAAGAATGTTTTTGATGAGGGGAAAAACATTGCAGTATATTCTAAAGCTCGAAAAATTCGATTTACATAATACCTCCACTTTAGTCCTTAATTGAACTGGCACACATTGAGATAAAATCATGACTAAAGCATTGATCCTTGTTCTGATGAAACGCCAGCTTTTAGCTAAAGTAATGAAGCTTGTGTACCTAATTACAGTAGTCCTTTAGCTTAGAGCTCCTAATGCTTGTGGGAGCGAGCTTTGATCTCCATATTCAGTGTGCATTTAGTTTCTCTTCAGTGCAGTTTCACTTACCAGCAGAAATGGTCCAGCTGAGTTTTTTCTGCACTCTTCAATTAGCTGCTGCCTGGTGTTTGTATCTGGCCAACAATTAGGATCGCTGGACTCAAATGGGTCGATCAGCTGCAGAAGCAAACACACACATACGGTAAAACGACATAAGAGACATAACTGGAAGTCGATGCAGAAAACTTAATCAGAAGCACCAACTGCAAACAACCAAGAAACGGCTGAATGATATATGATGTTTGTGTTTCCACCTAATTACACAAGCTGCTGAATAGAACGCTTTTCACAATGGGCTGATCGACTTGTCTGGGGGGTGACTTGCACACACGTTTGAGAGCACAAAGCACGCAGTGCAGCCATGTTGCAGCTGCTTACCGTCTTTGTTGTCATTAGTGATTAAGCGAAGTTAAGCAGAATTGATTGTACCTTCACAGGAGTGACTTCAGGCAGGGAATAAAAATAAATAGATACAGTCATGAAGCTGGTAATAACTTGCAGCTCTTTTATTTATCCCACTGCTTGGGCCCAGTTACTACATAAAATTTGCACCTCAATTTTCATACTTTTTAGTTGACTGACGGAAACTTAATTAATGGCAACATCTTGAATTTGACCCCAAATATTAAAGGCATAGATGCACATTTCTGCAGAATAAGAATAGGAACAAACAACAAATCCAGACAAAGTATTAAATTTCTTATATCTAAAAAAAAAATTACAAAATAACTGATGTGCAGTAAAGTTTGTGTTCTTAGTCAAAAAGTAATGTTCTTAAACTCAAAACGTCTTAGCTGTTGTGTTTTCAGCGTAGTGAGCGTGATTCAGAGCTGGATACTCACCCTGACATCTAGTGCCAGTAAGCTCCTACAGCGCTCTCTAAACCTGGGAAACACTTTCTCTTTGAGAGCCCTCCGCTCGATTACGCTGTCTGACATGCAACATAAACACAAACAGGAATCACTTGTGACCAAGTAAAAATAAAGCCACTAATTGACAAAATGCTCAGATTAGAGTAGATTTATAAATATATATGAACAGTACCTTCTGGATTGGAGCACAAATAGATTTTGACACAAGATGAGTCACAGCAGGAATATGAAGAGTGCCTGCCTTTTCCTTTGGAGGGCATGCCTGGTCTATGACCTTCAAATAAAATAAAAATAGGGAGTAAAACTTGTTCTCAGAATATAAGAAGCGACCTAACAAGTTGATGCCTTTCCTCTGAGCTGGCGGTCCTCTGTTGCCTCCAGTGAGGAAACTCTGGCCTTTGGTTTTGCTTGCAGACTGTGGCATCCTGACCACGCCCACTTCTGGTGACTGGAATATGGCAGACACACATATTACGCACCATGTCTTGTGCATACACCATCATCCATTTATGCACTTGTGCTAAGCTACGTTGACTTTTGACTTTTACGGTACCTTGCAAAAGTATTCACACCCATTTTGTCAGGTTATAATCACATGCATCCACACCTGAGAGGAAGCGGTTAGATAAGCTCATAAAGGAAGGTCGGCTCCATCCCAGGATGCCTCTTTGACCCAGTGCAGATAGGGAGACAGGACTCTGACGAAATGAACGTCAATGTTGGGCAATGCATCCTAGATTCACAAAGGAGCATTACCACAGATCCTTCCTCCCAGCAGCTGTATGAATTCCTGACAAGCTAAATAAGTGCCAACATCCCTGCTGTCTTTTGCAGTTTTTTCATTTCTACTCTTACAGTTCTTTGTATTGGAGTATGCCATTATTAATAGCTTCACTTTTCTTGTGCGATAATTTTGCCTGTGCAATCTCTTTTCTTACTTTCAGTTTTTACATTTGTACCCAAGTGTGAATCTGCACGATTCATATTACCTCTCACTTTGCTGTTGGAACACCCAAATTCCCCCACTGCAGGACAGAGAAGAGTAAGTCTGTTCTGTCCTACGAAGACGTTTGTGTGAGAAGTGTGGATGAGAATCCATCCAACTCCAGTCAATGCACCTTTTGTTGCAGTTAACTCCAAATGTTTTGGAGGATTTCTCTGCCAGGATCACCTTTGTACATTAGTAATAATAAATAACCTTATTTGTATAGCACATTTCAGCAACAAGGCAGTTCGAAGTGCTTTAGAGACTGACATTGTTGTCCTTTAATCTTGCAAGACAGTTCAAACTGTCTCAGACTGGGTAGAGACACTGATTCCTACTGTGATTTAAATCCAGACTTTGACTGGGCCATTTGAACATGAGAATATGCTCTGTTCTGAGCCACTCCCACTAAATTATGTTTATGTTTTGAGCCTTTGTCCTACTGGAATAAGAACATCTGTCCCAGATTAAAGTTTTTTGTAGCAAGAGGTACTCATGCAGGGATGACATGCATTTAGCTCCACCTTTCTTCCAATCCACTCCACCCAGCTCCCCATCTGTAGAAAAGCATCCATCCAGTACGATGCTGCAACTACCATATTTCAATGTGCATAACTAGTGTATTTACTGAATGCGTTGACATACAAAACCACATTTTTCAATTTTAATTACAAAAAAATACTGAAAACTATGCAGAATTTTCTTTATGCTTGCATTGTGGAAATTGTTTTGGTAATAAAATAAGAAGCAAATCATTTAAAAGTTTGAGTGTTTTGAATATTTTTTTGACATATTCAAACATTGAACCCATCCATGCAATTATTCAAACAAGACAAAAGTGTTTTAAACATTTTTTATTAATTAACTTTTGTACACAATAAATACAAACTCTATTTTTGTACAGCCAATATTAATACGCTGAAAGACATTTGCGCCTGTTCTCATTACTGTCACATCGGCAACAGTCTATGAAGGGAGAAGGCCAGTTTGTTTCACCGCATCACTGATACTAGCGGGCTGCGCTGCTCCGAATCAGATATATAGAATCGTATAAAAACATAAAAAAAACAAAAAAAAAAACACACAAAATAACAAATATCTCAACCCTGGAGCAGATAAGAGAGACTGGCAAAAGAAGGAGAGCTAGGCATGTTCAAGGTGGCGACAGGCAAATGAAGTCAAACGTTGCACTTGGGCCACCACTCTAAATCTGACGGTTTCAATAACAGCTCTGAAAACCACTGTAGGGATATTTCAGAGAGAACAAGCGGAGCCGGCTGCTATGCTAATGTTTTGGTACATCCCTCACATCAACTTCATCTGCTTTATAAAAAGGAAACCAGTTAAGTTGAACCCAGATCTTACTGGAAGAGGCTTGTCTTCCCACTAGAGCTTCGGTTAACATGAAAATGTACTCGCCTTTGGAAGATTACTGATAATAATTTTCACTAAGAGAAATCAATACACATATATTGCCAATTTTCTTCTGTTTCTGGAACCACATAGGACAAAAAAAAATAGTTTTGTGCTGCGATTCTGCTGCAAAGAGGTGTTGGATTGTGGAGCTTTACAGTTCAATAAACCCATTAAACCAAATTGGGCATTTATCCTCACAGTCGGTGTGTTTCAAAGAGGAACTTTTAAAGCTGTTAAGTCTTTTGAACAGTCAGATGTTTCCTGCTTCGGGTCAGTTTGCCTCATAGGATCCCCATTTTGCACCACTGCATATCAGTTTAATCTTGACAGTAAATGTAATTTGATGACTTAATGAGTTATAAAAAAATTATTTACCAATTCCATGTATGATGTAAGGGTTTTGTATATTTTTTATGTGTATATATGTCACACTATATCCTATTTCTGCTAATTGTGGTTCAGACTTATAAAAAATTATATTAAATCACTGCTTGGGTACAAAATCATGCAAAACAATGAACACTGCAAACATATTTAAGGCATAAAGGGAAAAATGACCAGCTCCCATTATCACAAGAGTCCAAAAAAGAAAAAAAGAAAAATACCAATCATTAAAATTTCTTTCATAATTCAAGAAAAACACCAAATGACATTACAAAAAGTCACCTCTTTTGAAGAGTGCATCATTGTTTTAAGCATCAGTCACCCTTAATTAAAGAGCATCTGGGGTGTCAGTATGAAAAGATGAAACTCATACCCATGTCTGCATGTCGCTACAATTGCCTATAAGAGTCGTCTCTAACCATGCTGATGCTAGAAGAGGGTACTGCTACTTTCCAGGGAAGGTACAAATAAAAGTGCTACTACGCCCTTTAGGGAAGGACTTTTAAAGGCTTGAATAGTACATGACGAGGGGTATTTATTTACTTTGAGTACACCACAAATTTGTACTAGGCTCCATTTTGCGTTATTTTTAGTCCTCCTTGTGACCAAAATCATGTCAAGTAAACATGGATGAATGTTGAAGCTGAACAGATGAAGAAAATCAATGCAAATTGAGTTATGATCTCTAATGAGGGAAAACTTCAGTCTTTGTTTCTGGCCCTAAACAGTTTTTAAAGTTTCAAACAAATGTTTTTGTTGTTTTGTTTTGCTAGCACATAGTGAATACCAACAGATTCGGTGCGTTTCAAAGCACCAGCAGCTTTCCTCGATCAGTCATTTGAAAGGAAAACCACACAGCGCACAGAATGAGAGCAGATATAACAACTCGTGTGTGTAATATATTGTAACTGTATGTATGTATGTATATTATAGTCACTGATTCACACCGACTGCCCATTGACAGAACGTTGAGAGGAGAGACGTGAAGTGGAGACGGGAGGAGAGGCGAGCACAAGAAAAGAGAGGATCCAGCCTCCCTCGGCTCTTGCTTCTCCTCCTCCTCTCTCTCCTTCTGTCTCTCCTTCCTGCTGTTATTTACAACACCCTTTTCAGGACATGATGAAGGTAAAACTTCCACTACATATCAGACAGGGTATTCCCTTCAGCTCAGTTAGTCTATATGAAACCATGTGCATAAACATTCCTATGACAACAGTAATGTACTGTACTAATACACATTAAATACGTATAATGATAATGACTATATATAGCGCGAGAGAGAGAGAGGCTGGAAGTAAACCCAGTCTAGGTTTTCTGTCCACGTCCCTCAGCCCTGCTCTGCACTCTGAAACACCCCGACAAAAAGTTGACTTCTTTCTTTGTCCCCCCCCCATGTCTCCTCTTTTTTTTTCTTTTTTTCTTTTTTTAACAGAGCCTCAAAACTTGCAAAACATCAGACGTAGTCCCTGAGAAAAGGTGGGAAAACATGTATTGTGTCCATTTTCAGCCTTTAAGGATGAATTCAAATGGGTGGACTTAACATACAACTACTAATTTCAAAAGCAAGACTTGGCTGCACACAAGTTGGTGTGACCCTCACAGGGTCAGAAGTATCACAAACCGGTTCGCCAACGGGACAAACTGTTGGCTAGCATTGATTCCCCTTCGGAACGTCCTGACCTCAACCCATCTGAAACCGTACGGGGCCATGCTTCAAAGCTGGATCCGAACCTGGAAGCCAACCAGTTTAAAGACCCTCTACGTTTTCTGCCAAGAGGAGTCGTTCCAATATCAAACCACAATTATATCAGAAGTTTGTTGATGGTCATTAAAAGAACACAGTTAAACTCTCCAACGGGATATTTAGCCAAATATTTCAAGGGATAAATGTATATGTGCACTATTGCACATAAGACAGAATAATTGTGTTTTTTGAGGCACATAGCCTTTTTTTTTATTGTTTAACCATTTTATGAGAAGACAATTACTTATTCCAATAAACCCAAACTTGTGCACCAACTTCCTGTTTGGGGAAAAAAAAAAAAAATTGTTACACTGAGAGGGAGTCGCTTAAACTCATTGTTAATAAATGCCAAAAACTAGCATGATGTCATGTTCACGGTAAATGTCTGTTAACCTTTTGCTGTAACTGTCTGTTCTCAGACTGTTGGGGACCTGAAGCTCGTCCACATGACTGAGTTGATCTCAGTTTGTAGTTTTCCTGTTTTTCCACAGACTTCAATCAAAGATGTCAGTCGGTTTCAATTAAAAATATGACAGATTTAAATGAAATGCTGCCAGTAAAGCAACAACATTTGAAACAGCTGCTCCAATCCCATGTGCTTCATGGTGGCTTTTAACCTATTTGAA
Source organism: Poecilia latipinna (assembly GCF_001443285.1). Taxonomy (NCBI): domain Eukaryota; kingdom Metazoa; phylum Chordata; class Actinopteri; order Cyprinodontiformes; family Poeciliidae; genus Poecilia; species Poecilia latipinna. The sequence goes on along the minus strand of NW_015113230.1, from coordinate 57,264 downwards.
CCTTTGCTCCTAATTTTACCACTTGTTGTAGTTTTTTGGTGGGCTTTAAATATACCTGAAAACAAATTTTAATAGTGTGACAAATATCTCAAGCTGTATGTTTTGCTTGACTTTTAACATTTTTGGGCTCTGAGATGTCGTGAAGGGGTTTAGAAAGTGCAGAGGAGAAGAACTGCCTTACATAACTCGCGAGCTTCAAAAGACCCCATCAATAAGTGTTCCCCATCTCTCCTTCCTCTCTTCAGCCCGCTCTAACTAGCTGTGTGAGGCGACGTTTTAAGGCCAGACTGGAAGGACGGGGGGGGCAAAGGAACACAATGCTGCACTTTATTAGAGGGCTAAAAAGGAGCTGATTTAACTGGACACGCCAAGCATTACCCTGCCTCCCTGCTCCTTCTCTTCCTCGGCTTGGGGATGAGAGAAGATGCAGAGCGTCCGGCAGTGTCGGTGTGGTTCGATCGAATTAACTTCTCATCCCTTCATTTGCGCTCGCATCAGTCCAGAGCGAGTTCACGCTCACTGCATCAAGGTCTGCTTCCGTCTTTTGTGCAACGTCATCAGTCTGCCAAGCTCGTCCGTCACACCAGCGTGATCTCCACTTCCTCCGTCTTGTCGCTTTTCTCATGCGGTCGCCTAGCTGGTTGCTGTTTGGGTGGAGGCGGAGCGGCTCGCACCTGCAGCACAACAAAACAGATTCAAGTTGGAAGAAACGCTGAGGCAATCACACAGCTGGCTAACTTTCCCAAAAACAAATATATATCTATTTACCTTCTTTACTTCCTTTCTTAAGTTTTACTTTATTGATGAAAAATCAAATCATTTAAGCTGTGTGAAAGAGAAACCTCTAATTTTTCTTTCACAACAAATGTTAGGCATACAAATTTAACATTTGCTTCATATTAACACTATAACAAATTATGGTGTCGCATTATGCAAAACATTTGCTGGGCTGGTGTAGAAAATCCACCTGCCCAAAGAGCAGATCATTTTTTTAAAAACTAGAAACTGTTTATTTGGTTGTGAAAAAACGTGAACATGTGAATGACGTCCTGGATGTATTTGATACCGACCGGCCGTAGTTTGCCCGGTCCGCCTCCTTCAGCTGTGAATCGTAGAGGCTGAGTCTGAGGAAATCCTGGAGACACTGGACTCCTGCCAGAGCTTTGATCTACACACGGACAAAAATACAGCATTAGAAAAGCTCTCCACCCGGCCATCCCTCTCGATCGATACGCTGTTTGAAGAAAGTTTTGAGCCAATCTCACTGTGAGAGGACAGCTGTCCCTTGTGTGAGGAGGCCGGCAGAGGAAGCTTGTGCTCCCCGTTGAGCGCAGTGGAGGGGGATCGCGGCAGAGGAGGGGGAGTGGAGGTCTCCGGGCTGGTGAAAGGGCTGATGGGAGGCTGGTCATACAGAGGCAAAGGCGGCAGGGAAGACGGCAACTTTGAAGACGGAGAAATCTAAAATGAACGAGTGACAGAAGGGCAGAGTTAAAGGGACGTCTCCAGAAAGTTCTGCAGGCACTAAATTTATAAGACGATATGTTTATAAAACATACTTAAGTACAAAGTAATTATGGTAGTTGAAGCTCATTCTTGCCTGTCTTGAAATTGACATCGATTTGGAGGGGAAACTTCCGTGTCATTTTGTTCAATTGCGGAGATTATATCACATGAAGTAATGCAATCAACTGGAGAAATACTCGGTTGGTATCATTTATTAAAAATAACAAAAATTGTTCAATAATCAGCTATTCTTTCATTGACGGAGTTCAGCAAACCACACATTTATAGTTGGCTTTTATCACATCAAAAAGTCTTTTTTTCCCTAATGTATGAGGACATAAGGAACTGATCTTTGTCTTGCTGAGATGGTGTGGGGTGACTTGAAAAAGGGGGCTGAACAAAAACCCCTGAAACATCTCAATAGTGGGGCAATTTTTAGAGATTAACAGAAGAAACCTCTGAGTTAATAAAGGACAAAGAGGTAAGACTAGCTACTAAAAGGTGGGGTATTTATTTCTATTTATTTCAAAAACAGATTATTTTGGTGCTCACCTGTAATTAAATTACATCAGTTTCCAGAGATTAAACATCGATAAGTGAAACTTTCTGGCAGTGTTCTTATTTTCTCCACAGTATATAAGCCATTAACTAAACCACTTCTACATTACCCAACCACTTTACCTCATGTAACACTTAAAAGTAACAAAAACCTCTTATGTTTGGTCTACAGGCTCAAAGGAAGGGAGAGGCTACATCCTTCCTGTTGCCAAACCTCTAATCGGGCAGCGCTTGGTACCACAGATAAGGACATTTTTCTCTTAATTACGAAGCCGGATTTTGATGTACCAGGAACACAACTATTTTGCTTCACTGTTTGTAAACTCTGCCGACAGATTAGCTGGAGAGCAGACAGGAAAGGAGAGCAAGGCGGTGGTGGGGGTGGAGGGGTCCTGGTACAAAGTGGCACAGCAGATACACAGAAAGCCTGATAGCGCTGAATGTGCAGCTCAGGCGTTGATTATCTCTAAAGCTTAACTCCGTCTCTGCTTCCTGCGGTTTCCCACTGAGATTCCTCCATCTGCACACAGACAGGTCAACCTCTGTTATCTGCAAGGCGACTTCCTGTGTGTCGCCGTACCTGTGTGTCATTCAGTGCTCCGCCGCTCGTCTCCCCATTCTCGGTCAGATCCTCCACCAGCACGGAGGGGAACACCCCCACCCGGCCGTTCAGCTCGCCCTCCCAGAAGCCGTCGTCCGTCTGAGTGTCGCGGTTCAGCAGGCGGATCACGGCGCCCTCGGAGAAGGAGAGCTCCTCGTCCGCCTGGCCTTCGTAATCGTAAAGCGCACGGACGTACGCGGCTGCACACAGACAGAGAGAAAGCGACGGGGACAGGCAGGAAAGCAATCAGTGTCACTCAGAGGGACTAATTATTCTCAGTAAAATACATTTCCTTGTCTGCTTTGCTTCTCATTGTTGTGAAGAAAACTGTACACCCGGCTGGAGAGGCGGAGATAAACGGCACAGAGCAGTAAGTATAAAAACGAGATGGGATTTCCTCAGGCGTTGGTTTTAAACATGCAGGTAGAGCCAACACAAGAAGGAAGCAAAGCGTGAGAGACTTCTAGAATAAAACGGGAATTGCATGTAAACAAAGGAGTTTCCATGTTTTTTAGCGGAAGAACACGAGTACTTGGGTTTTGAAACATGTTTCAACAAATACAAATCTGAAAGGTGTGGCCTGCATTTGCATCTTCTTACACCACCCTTTGCTGAAATTGCAGGTGGAAACTCTTTTGGGGCTTGTCTCCTCAAGTTTTGTACTCCTAGAGATGTAGAGATGTATTTACAAAATACATCGTGCTCAGAGGGCATCCCTGAACAGCAACTGCCACAGAGAAACAATTGGATTTAGGCCTGGTCTTTGACTAGGCCATTCTAACATACGAACACGCTTTAATATAAAGCATTCTATTATAGTTATGGACGTATGTTACTGCATTTCTGTTGTCATTTTACATTTTGTTTGTTGTCGTCTAAGCCCTTCTTCCACACCAAAACTTTGCGACTTCTTATGACTTTCTTCTTGCCATTAGAGCATGACTAACAAGACGGGTTGTCTTGTCAGTAGATTCTCATACCTGATAGGTGAATCTGCAGCTCCTCCAGAAGTACCATGGTTCTCTTGCCTGCCTCTCTGATTAATGCTGTCCTTGTCAGCCCTGTCAGTTTAGATCAGAGGTGTTCATTTGTGGCAATGAGACCTCAGCTCAAGAGCGGTACAAACTTGGAGCGGATGCAGATGGACACCTTATGTAATATTTTTTAGAATGAGATTTTCAAGCACAAATGTGTCTAATTTTAAATGAAAAATGAGAAGTATAAAACATTCACCATGTTTTGTTTCTTTTTTTTTTTTAAATCTTACTGTGATAGTGAGAACCAGAAACTTCCAGCAGCTTTTTTTTTTATCACGCACTCATTTACTGAAACTGAATACAGTACAAATAAAAATACAATAAATTGCTTTTCTCGTGTTTGTTTCTGGGATTAGGCTAAAAGCATTTTCCTAGACCAACAAAATTGAAAACATTTGGGCCAAAACAGTTATGAAATTGCACAAATTTCTTCAATTCAGCAAACATCTATTGTTTTTATTTTTTTGTTTTCTTTTACTTTATTTCATTAAAATACTGCATGATATTTAATGCATGCTTATTGCCAAGCAAATGAAAAGATAAAAATTCACTTAAAGATATTTTGCGTTTTTCAGTTCTCACTTAAAAGTTCAAAGTAAATCAAAGTATCTTTTCAGTGAATTCCTCTCACTCTCAGGTCACTGAGTGCCTTCAACTTGCTGATTTTGGCCCACAGTGGTTTGGGTACCACAGGTTTAGGTGGATTTTCAGATTATTGCAGGTTTGCAGTTCTGCAATTTCATTTTGAGACTATCAACTGAACCACGCTTTATGGGATATCAAGAGCCCGAGGCATTGTTTTACAGCCTAACTCTACTTTAAACGTCTCCACAACTTTATCGCCGACCTGTCTGCTGTGGTACCTGAACTTCATGATGCCGTAATAGCACTCTAGATCAGTCTGATCTAGGCCATAATTTATAACAAACTGCCAAATCATTTAGTCCAGTTTGTGTTTTCTTCATCTGGATTCCAGAAGAGCAATAAATGGAAAACATACTCGGGAATAAAACAATAAAACACAAAATACTTTAAAGTGATATAAGTGGGACTGACTAATGCCACTGATCTGAAACCTTTAGCTCCCCAGAATACGTACTGTTTGTGTCTCCGTTGATGCAGCCAGAGTGCAGCTCCGGTTCGGTTGAATTAGAGGAGGTGTGTGATCGAGCGTCCAGCGTGGCCAGGGACTGGAGCATGCTCAGCAGGCTGTTGGAAGTCGGGAACTGGAGGTATTTTTCCGGGACGTAGCCCACTTGACCCGTTTTGTTGCGTGCCTGGGAAAGACGAGCAGGATAAGAATCCGTTTAGGGAGGTAGAGCCTGCTTCAGCTCTTCCATGTTACTGAGATGTGTGTGTGTGTGTGAATACCTTGACCCAGTCCTCCATGTCTCCATCCTCAATGACCTCCAACATCTCCTGTTCGTCGATGGTTAGCTCATCCGGCTGAGACGCCTGCAGGGAAGACCAAGAATGAGATAAGTATAACGATAAAAGTATAGCAGTCAATAAGTGTCTCTGTGCTGTTTTATACCTTGTAGGAGTAGAGCACTTTGCAGGTTAGCGGGTAATTGCGCAGGGTTCCCGAGGGACTGGAACTGCTGTCGTCGAAGACCTCCATGTTCTCCTCACACTCCTCTCCCTCTTCACGCTCCAAGTCCACTGTGCCCTTTTTGACACACAAACAAAGGCGCAGCAAGACCGAGTCAGAACCTGGGATAAAGCGAGGAGGAACTTGACGAAAAAGTTTCTGTCGCTGTTGAATAGTTTAAGAAAAATGTGGTGTGCTCTGAATCAAACATCCAGGTGTAAAAACACAAGTTCAATTTAACATGTCACTAAGATGTTTACCTATTCCAGCCTCAGAAACGACGCCATTAAGATGATCCGTCACCATTTATTCCTGATGATATTCTGCTCTGTAGCTTTTATAAACAGGTGCTGAGCCCAGGCTGTCTGATATGACGCAGCCCCTCCTTGTTTTTGCTCCATGTGTTTCCCAGCCCACATGAATGTCACATGATCCCAGCTAATGGAAAGATCCATCACACACACACAGTGAGCCAGCTTAGGTCAATAACAATAGATTGTGCATGCATGCGTGTGTGTGTGCGTGTTTGCTTTTGGGTGATTGTGTTTAGACATCACATTTCTGTTGACACGGTAAACTCTGCACCAGTGCAGAACAAAACTCATGTGTGTTTTGTACATGGATTAATCTCCAGCACTGATCTTCTGAACAGAGGAGTCCATGTCCAACCCTCAGGCGTGGTGATCTTAACTTTTCTCTTAAACCAACTGTTAATGATCCTTCTAGGGATAGGTAAACACTGTGATGCCGACATCAAATTGTGTTGACGTTGCATGTCAGCAGGTCAGTGTCGGTATGCGCCCTCAGTATCGGGCAGCACTCAGGGACACACTGACTGTATTAGCTAAGGCAGCCAATATAGTGTCTTTCACTGGAAACATTATTATAAAGGCTAAATAACGTTTCAGATCAACATATTGCACACAAACTAAAAAAACAGTTTTAATAACCTTGAACAAAAAAGGACTATGACACAAAAGAAATAAAAGGGAGACAAGAATCTGTGAAGTCTATTTCATGGAAAAAGATTAAGGATTTTATTTATTTGGAGGCAATAATACTGGCTGACAGAAGGAGTTTAAGTAACTCTCTTTTGAACCAAACCATGTTTGGCTTGATTCCAGCAAGTACATTTTCTTGCTAAAACAGATCATATTAAGTTTCTGTGATTAGGCAAATTTTTTGAACAACTTTACGATAATTGCTTTTTTATCTGATCACTCTTCACAGCAAGCTAGACTCAATGTAAATTTCTTCAGCAAGTATTAAAGTGTTTGACAAGAACATGAGATACTTCACTTTTTATCAAAGAAGCTCTGGCTTTGAAGATCCACCAATCAGGATTTTCCAGTCAAATTCATTTTTCCCCCACATCTGAGCTAGCAATGTAGATCTTTTGCCCCTAGTGGCCTTCCTTCAATAGTGAGGCGGCAGAGAAACGGGTTGTGAGAGAGGGGGAAACATGAGGTCAATAGGTCAGGACTCAAACCGATGATGGCTGTGTGGAGGACTGAGGCCTCTGTACATGGGTCGTGAGTTTTAACCCCGCGCAACCACGGTAATACAGATTTTTTTTTTTTAAGACTGCAATAGAGTCTTTGATTTTAAAATATAATCCATAGTAATAATTAAATCACCCCCATCTATTATGTGATGTTATTTCAAATGTGTCACAACATACATGTGCTGCAAATGATTTTTTAGTGTTGGACACGCCGATCAGATCAGAGCCCATTATAGAAAATCTGGCTGACTGGTGGTTTGGAGACTGACATGCATCGTGCAAGTTCAGATGTAACACACTTGACTGAAGGAGATGATGTTTTTAACTATACTCTAAACATTCAGAGCCAATTTATTCTCCTTGGATGTGGAAGATTTTTTAAACCACTGACAGAAACCACACCATAAAGAAGTGATTTTAGACATGGTTATAGATGGAGAAGAGGGGAGGGAAGTTATGGCTGTGATAAAGCATAAACTTGATGTCCGGATGTTATTTATCGAAGACATATTTTGGTGTCAGTATGTTTGTTGTGTTAAATTACTTTTATCTACTCTGTCAAGTGGATTAAACAAAACCACAAAGACACCAGCAGCTCTGTCTATGAGACGGATCCAATTCCATCTCTGAGAAAAAAAAATCAGCATGTATTTCAGTCATAACCGAATAAAAATCACCCAGCAGATCTCAGTGTTCCAAGTGGTGCTGCTGAGAGCAAGACCAATGGCAGCTTTTATTGGCCTTGGAAGTAATAACTATGAAAGTCATGTTGTAATGAAGGCAGTGGCTGCTTGAGAGACTTGTGGGTTTGTGCCAGTCTTTCTCTATTGGCAATAATAAAGATGAGAAAGATCAAGAAGAGGTTAAAGTGACGCCTTCGGTCTCTACGTCTTAGCAGTCATGTCCTCCTTATAATCAGCAAACCACAGTTTAAAGTCATTAACAAGCATTCCTTTGTTTTCTTCTTTGGGGCCTGCTATAGCAATGCATAGGAGAGCACTGAAATGCCTTGCAAAGCATGCAATGCATTTAAGGCACCTATTATTCTACACCTCAAAATAACTGCCACTTCCTTTCACAGTTAATGCGGCTCGTACTGCTGCGTGCCCCCCTCCTCACAATATACATTTCAAAATGTATGGCCTGATCCCATGAGGGATGCCTTTTGTTGGCATTTTGAGTCACCATGGTAGCGAAAAATGAGCCAAATTAAAAAAAAAAAAAATCTGTTTTGTGTCAGTTACACTGGAAACATAGAATTTTGTCTGGCCTTCTGTGGCTCTCTCACATATGACAGTTTTCAGCTAGGATTAATTACCATAGCAATAGAACACTGAGGAGAGCCAAGATGTAGAGAACTACAGAGATGGCGGAGCAGAATTTTAAAACTACAGAGACGCCACCTTAACAGAACTACTAATAGAGACAAGATGGCAGAAAAGCAAATAAAAAGTAACTTCCATATGTCTCATGAAACTTCATGCTCCTAAACGGACAATAACTTTGGACTGTCAAAACAAGAGCATCACATCTTATGTTTTTTTGACCATAATATTTGTTGTTAATCTGTTGCTAAGAGATGAGGGAGTTTCCTGGTAACCAAGTGCCATGAAGTAAACATCTGATTTTTACTTTTGCAAAATCTACCAACTCTAAATTTGTTGTGCCAAAGCAGATCAGCAGTATTTCAAAAGGACTTATGTTTTATAAAAAATAATATTACTTGTTATTAATTTTGTGTTAAGAGGAGCGTTTGTTTCTGGTAACGAACTGCTGTGAAGTATAAAGTCAGATTATAAATCTGACTTTTGTATTGAGTGTCTGTTTTATAATATATTTACCCTCAGTGACGAAAAAGAAAAACATTTTCACTTCTCTGCAAGATTCACCAACTGCAGAATTCTTAGTATAAGTAATATTTCAAAAGAGCAGAAAAAAACTCATGTTTTTTTTAAACAAAAATATTTGTTGTTCTGTT
>NW_015113230.1:43431-45388 GCF_001443285.1 Poecilia latipinna | reverse complement strand
TATAAAGTCAGATTATAAATCTGACTTTTGTATTGAGTGTCTGTTTTATAATATATTTACCCTCAGTGACGAAAAAGAAAAACATTTTCACTTCTCTGCAAGATTCACCAACTGCAGAATTCTTAGTATAAGTAATATTTCAAAAGAGCAGAAAAAAACTCATGTTTTTTTTAAACAAAAATATTTGTTGTTCTGTTGCTAAGAGATGAGGGCAATTTCTGGTAATCAAGTGCCACGAAGTAAGCACCTGATTTTTACTTTTGCAAAATTTACCAACTCTTAATTTGTTGTGTCTAAGCAGATAAGCAGTATTTCAAAGTAATTTATGTTTTACAAACAATAATATTACTTATTAATTTGGTGTTAAGAGATGAGCATTTTTTTTTCTGGTAACGAACTGCCACGAAGTATAAAATCAGATTTTTACTTTTGTGATGAATGTCTATTTTATAATATATTTACTATCATTGACACAAAAAAACCCCAAAAACCATCTTCTCTTTTCTACAAGATTCACCAACTGCAGAATTCTTAGCATAAGATAAGTAGTATTTCAAAAGAGCATTAGAAATCTTATGTTTTTTGAACAATAATAATATTTGTTAATCTGTTGGTAAGAGATGAGGGCGATTTCTGGTAACCAAGTGCCACGAAGTAAACATCTGATTTTTAGTTTTGCAAAATTATCAACTCTTAATTTGTGTCTAAGCAGATAAGCAGTATTTCAAAAGAACTTATGTTCTACAAACAATAATATTACCTGTTATTAATCTTGTGTTAAGAGAAGAGCATTTTTTTTTTTTCTGGTAAACTTCCACGAAGTATAAATCAAATTTTTACTTTGGAGTTAAATGTCTGTTTTATAATATATTTAGCATCAATGACCAAAAAGGAAAACATTTTCACTTTTCTATAAGATTCACCAACTCCAGAATTCTTAGTATAACATAAATAGTATTTCAACAGAGAAGAGGAAATCTTATGTGTTTTGGACAATAACAATATGTTTTATAAACAAAGTTACCTGTTATTAATTTTGTGTTAAGAGAAGAGCATTTTCCTTCTGGTAACGAACTACCACGAAGTATAAATAAGATTTTTACTTTTGTGTTAAATGTCTATTTTATATTTACCATCAATGACCAAAAAGAAAAAAACATTTTCACTTTTCTGCAAGATTCACCAACTGCAGAATTAGGGTGCGTTCACACTACAGCCTGAAGTGACTCAATTCTGACTTTTTGTCAAAAATATATATTTTTTTTTTTTTCGGGCCGTTCACACTGCCACACAAATGCGACCTGTATGTGTTCTGCAGTCTGAATGGGCAAACGACCTGAAAGTGTCCCGCATGCGCAGTAGAGGGCGCAAAAGCGTCAGCGTTCTGCCAACCGCCATAAAAAGAAGAAGTGCTCAGTGTTTGCGGAAGTAAACATGGAGGCTAACGGCGGAGCTTAGCTTACATATTTGAAGTTATTGTCCAACCGGAGCAGCATATTAATAACTTCATCATGGTGGTTGTTTTTCTTCCCACTTGCGTGTATCAGGACGCAGAATAGTGAGATTTGTTGAGTATCAGTGACGTTCAGATGAATGCAGCCTGGACGTTAGGTTGCATTTGAATCGGATACGTATCAGATTTGGGTCGCATTCGAAAAGAATCTGACCTGTGCTGTTCAGACTGTCAAGAAAAGATCAGATTCAGGTCGCATTAAGTCAAAAAAAAACAAAAAAAAAACAGAATTGGGTCACTTCAGGTTGCAGTGTGAACGCAGCCTTAGTATAAGATAAACAGTATTTCAACAAAGAAGAGGAAATCTTATGTTTTTTTTTTAAACAATAACAATATTTGTTGCTGATCTGTTGCTAAGAGATGAGCTAGTTTCCTGGTAACCAAGTGCCACGAAGTAAACATACGATTCTTACTTTTGCTAAATTTACCAACTCTAAATTTTTT
>NW_015113230.1:36949-38528 GCF_001443285.1 Poecilia latipinna | reverse complement strand
TATTCACTATAATTGACAAAAAAACAACAAAAAAAACATTTTCTCTTTTCTGCAAAATTCACCATCTGCAGAATTCTTAGGATAAGATAATTAGCATTTCAAAAAAGGAGAGGAAATCTTATGTTTTTTAAACAATATTTGTTGTTGATCTGTTGCTAAGAGATGAGGGCGATTTCTGATAACCAAGTGCCACGAAGTAAACACCTGATTTTTACTTTTGCAAATTTACCAACTCTTAATTTGTTGTGCCTAAGCAGATAAGCAGCATTAAAAACAAACAAACAAACAAACAAAAACATATGTTTTATAAACAATAATATTACTTATTAACTTCTCGCTAAGAGATGAGCGTTTTGTCTGGTGACGAACTGCCACGAAGTATGAAATCAGATTTTTACCTTTGTGATGAATGTCTATTTCATGATATATTTACTATCATTGACAAAAAAAAAAAAAAAACAGAAAACATTTTCTCTTTTCTGCAAAATTCACCAACTGCAGAATTCTTAGAATAAGATAATTAGCATTTCAAAAAAGGACAGGAAATCTTATGTTTTTTAAACATTAAGATTTGTTGTTGATCTGTTGCTAAGAGATGAGGGCGATTTCTGATAACCAAGTGCCATAAAGTATAAATCAAAGTTTTACTTTTGAGTTAAATGTCTGTATTATAATATATTTACCATCAATGACCAAAAGAAAAACATTTTCACTTTTCTGTCAGATTCGCCATCTGCAGAATTCTTAGTATAAGATAAGCAGCATCTCAAAAGAGCAAAGGAAATCTTATGTTTTTTAAACAATATTTGTTGTTGATCTTGTTGNTATTCACTATAATTGACAAAAAAACAACAAAAAAAACATTTTCTCTTTTCTGCAAAATTCACCATCTGCAGAATTCTTAGGATAAGATAATTAGCATTTCAAAAAAGGAGAGGAAATCTTATGTTTTTTAAACAATATTTGTTGTTGATCTGTTGCTAAGAGATGAGGGCGATTTCTGATAACCAAGTGCCACGAAGTAAACACCTGATTTTTACTTTTGCAAATTTACCAACTCTTAATATGTTGTGTCTAAGCAGATGAGCAGTATTTCAAAAGAACTCATGTGTTAAAAACAATAATATTACTTATTAATTTGGTGTTAAGAAAGGAATGTGTTTTTCTGGTAACGAACTGCCACGAAGTTTAAATCTGATTTTTACTGTTGTGATGAATGTCTTATTTTATAATATACACTGCTCAAAAAAAATAAAGGGAACACTCAAATAACACATCCTAGACCTGAATGAATGAAATATTCTCATTGAATACTTTGTTCTGTACAAAGTTGAATGTGCTGACAACAAAATCACACAAAAATCATCAATGGAAATCAAATTTATTAACCAATGGAGGCCTGGATTCGGAGCCACACACAAAATTAAAGTGAAATGTTCCCTTTATTTTTTTGAGCAGTATATATTGACAAAAAAAAAAAAAAACATTTTGTCTTTTCTGCAAAATTCAAAAACGCAAAAAATCTTGGAAAAAAAAAAAAAGATCTTTTTGTCTTTTCTGCAAAATTCAAAAACGCAAA
>NW_015113230.1:28695-33797 GCF_001443285.1 Poecilia latipinna | reverse complement strand
AGGGAACACTCAAATAACACATCCTAGACCTGAATGAATGAAATATTCTCATTGAATACTTTGTTCTGTACAAAGTTGAATGTGCTGACAACAAAATCACACAAAAATCATCAATGGAAATCAAATTTATTAACCAATGGAGGCCTGGATTCGGAGCCACACACAAAATTAAAGTGAAATGTTCCCTTTATTTTTTTGAGCAGTATATATTGACAAAAAAAAAAAAAAACATTTTGTCTTTTCTGCAAAATTCAAAAACTGCAGAAATCTTGGTATAAGATAAATAGCATCTGAAAAGGGCAAAGGAAATCTTATGTTTTTTAAACAATAATATTTGTTGTTGATCTGTTGCTAAGAGATAAGGGCGATTTCTGGTAACCACGTGCCACAAAGTAAACATCTGATTCTTATTTTTTCAAAATTACCAACTCTTAATTTGTTGTGTCTAAGCAGATGAGCAGTATTTCAAAGGAACTTATGTTTTATAAACAATAATATTACTTGTTATTAATTTGGTGTTAAGAAAGGAATGTGTTTTTCTGGTAACGAACTGCCACGAAGTTTAAATCAGATTTTTACTTTTGTGTTGAGTATCTTTTTTTTTATAATACATTTACTATCAATGACCAAAATAAAAAAAACATTTCCATTTCTCTGCAAAATACATCAACTGCACAATTCTTAGTATAAGATAAATAGTATTTCAAAAGAGTGGAGGAAATCTTATGTGTTTTGAACAATAACAATATTTGTTGTTGGTCTGTTGCTAAGAGATAAGGGCGATTTCTGGTAACCACGTGCCACAAAGTAAACATCTGATTCTTATTTTTTCAAAATTACCAACTCTTAATTTGTTGTGTCTAAGCAGTATTTCAAAACAACTTATGTTTTATAAACAATAATGTTACCCGTTATTAATTTTATGTTAAGAGAGGAACGTTTTTTCTTTTTCTGGTAACGAACTGCCACGAAGTATAAATCAGATTTTTACTTTTGTGTTTAATGTCTGTTGTATAATATATTTACCATCAATGACAAAAGAAAAACATTTTCTCTTTTCTGGAAGATTCACCAACTGCAGAATTCTTAGTATAATATGAGTAGCATTTCAAAAGAGCAGAAGAAATCTTATGTTTTTGGAACAATAACAATATTTGTTGTTAATCTGTTGCTAAGAGATGAGGGGGGATTTCTTGTAACCAAGTGGTCATAGAACCTGATGGGTTGTTGATTGCAGTTAAACACCCTCAACGCACAGCCAGAACTAGAGTGGAGTGTTTTAGAGTAAAGCATCAAAGAGATGTATTAGAACGGCTTAGTCAAAGCTCAAACCGAAAACTGTTCAAAAACAATCTTTAGCAAAGTTGTAACATTAGGAAGAAATGGTCAGTCATACCTGAATTGACTTGGATGTCATACAACTTTTCAGCTTTTACTTGGTAGATATACACATAAAATCTCCCAAAAATACATCGCAATTTTACAAAATGTGAAATTGTCTGAGAATACATCAGCAGGATACTGTTAATCAGACAAATAGCTGTCAGATAACATTTGCGCAGTGTGATACAGCTACATGAAGAAATCTATTTAATAGGAGTATACATGGGGAAATCTATTTAATAGGAGTATACATGGAGAAATCTATTTAATAGGAGTATACATGGAGGTGCTCTGAAACTGTCAGACATTTAGACTGTAAGCCAGTGCAATGTTTAGGGTCAGACCGTATGGATTTTGCAACATATAGTGGCATTATGTTCTCTTGTTTTCCTCACCCCTGCATCCAGTGTCACTTCAGCCTTATCGCTGTGTTGCTACCTTCACCTCACTGCTCCCTCTCTGCATCTCATCACACCACTTCTCTCATTCTTTTTCATGCTTCAGTAATTGTCTCCTCACCGCTCCTCCATTGCAGCGCACAACTCCACCTATTGTCCACACTTCTTTCCATTTATCTCCTGCAAGATTCTTCCCTCCCTCTTGCTGTTTTCTCTGTTCTCCTTACACCCCAATGTCTCACCCTCATTCTCTCCGCTGATAGCTGCAATATCGTGTGAGCAGAATGCCAAATGATTCCCACAGAGCAGGCAGACTACGCTTTAGTCACCTTGACTGACAGACGCAGACTGTCGGTCAAGAATTACTATTAACAGAATTACTATTAAATTACAAATTATTATTAACATCTGTGCAGTCGTAAAGTGGTTGGATCTGCCAAGTCAATCCACTGATTAGACATTTTGGAAATAAACTCCCTGTATTACAACAAGAGGTTCAAACATGCTGATTTGGAGCAACACAGAGTGAGGGAGAAGTGTCTCACCGACAGTGAGGGATCGTGGGTAGTGTAGGTGGCCCAGCGTTCATTTTCCAGCTCCTCCATCACCTACAGCATGCACAGAGAGAGACAAACAGGGACACACATACTCACTGAAAAGATACTTATAAGCACACACATACAGCACCCAATATTTCACACTTAATTTAACAACTCAGGCAGTGAGAAGGTGAAGCACATGCACACAGACATCTTGTGTGTTTTTCTCACCTCCGGGGGGGGAAGAAAAAATCACAAACCTGGTTCATTGCACTCTTCAGCCAAGTATCTACAGCCACTCCAACTTGCCGCAAAAGGTCCAATCGAGCCTCAGCTTTCAACTTTATTGTCTTTGGAGAAAGAAGCGATAAAAAGAGGTAAAACATACTTCAGTTTCTGCTGAATTATTTTCTATTTTGGTAGTGTTCCCCCTGAGTGGAAACTGAGTGAATTAATTTTACACCTCAAAAGTGATACATTTGTCCCATGTTGTGACCTTTATAAGAAATCATTAAAACTTGCCTGTTTCTTTTAATGCGCTGTAAACACTGAGCGCTCTACATGAGAGGACGTGATAATGCTGGAACAGCCAGCTGGGTAATTTCTCCTGAGTTTCGGTTTCTCTCACCTGCTTTTCATCAATTTACTCTTGTTTCCAGCTTCTTTCCTCTCCCTCTATTGCTGACAGAGCAGACGGATAGCTGATAGGCTAATAGCACAGGGGACTTAAGTCAGACTCGCTTACTTTAATCAATAGAGACATGCTTCACTGAAGTGCATTGCTTTTTTCTATTACCAACAATGAACACTAGATAAAAAAGACCATACTTGGCTCACTCTACTAGACCCCAAACATACAAAGTTGATAGGAAAAGTTGAAACATCGTCTCTTACGCTGCCTTAAGAGAGCTATGAGGAGCGCGACATTAGCATAGCTCAATAAAAGCAGCTAGTGGTGGGAGTGATCACTGGTGGGCAGGCAGCTTCAAGTCAGACAATCAGTCTGGCTGAGGAGTGTTAATCGATACAATTATCACTGAAAGAAAGTGGAAAACTAGATGGAACGATAGACCAGGAGAGAGTGGCTGCAGGAGAAAAATACAACTGAAGACAATACATTGTAACAAACAGGGACATCGGGACAGAGGACTGTAAATGTGGGCAGAATTCAGGTGAATTCAAAACCTGAAGGGAAAAGGTCAAATGATATGAATGTGCAGATACACTAGTCTATGAAATGGGAGATTTTTGTCTGTAACAAAGTTAATGTACATAGGCACTGGTCTTTTAAAAAGACAATATAAAAAAATAGCTCTATAACTTCAGATGGAGAGGTGTATAACCACATGCTTGATCAAAATGACAAAATACAAGTGTCATTCTTTCATGACTGTGCTCATGTCTCTTCCTCCTAACTTACTAATTGTGTCGATACCGGCCTATTGCAACCTCATTATGAGATGAGACTTCCAATCGGTTCCCCAGGAGCACATATTAGTCGGGTTTGAACTGGCAAAAATGGATTTCAGGGCAAGACCTTCCTTAGCATAAATATTTAAACAAGGACAGATTGATTGTTGGGTGCTACAGCAAAAAACTACCATGGAGGCACTTTCTTGGCTCTGTATCTCCTTCTCCTTCTCATCCAACCTGTGTAAACCTAATGATGGAAAGAAGCACCAAATATGTCTACAAATCATCAAAGTCCAGTTTTTTTAGACACCATTCAAACCACTCTGACAATCCAGCAGTTCTGCCCAAAAGATTGGTCAAATACCCAGCCAGAATTATGACTGAACCTCATTAATTAGCTATGGCTGAGGTGCAAGGTAGAGGCTGCATGCATATATTTAAGCCTATATTTATCATTTTTAGAATCAGGGTTTATACAGGAATCCTAGACTCAAATTTACTACCTTTTACTACCACTGCAGTATTTTTACTACCAACACAAAATTGAGCAGCAGTCTCTTTTGGGGGAGTGGTGAATTCTAGGGGTGCACTGATTTATCAGCCAGTTGATTTATCAGCACAGATTTCCTTAATTTTGAGAGATCGGTGATCGGTCGATATTTACATTGTGAAGCCAGTCTTATCCCCCAATCTTATCTACCTCAGCAAAGGTCTGAAAATCAGCCACTGTCCTCTTCTGCTCTGCTGTGAGAGGTTTGACTGATAGACTGACTCACAAGGTTATGACTCCATGGTTGAAGTTAATAGTGACCCCACTGTTCCCAAAAGCAAGTTTTAGTGACATTCCAGACAAAAAAAAAAAAAAAAATTGGATAGAACAAAATCGGAATCGGCAGGTCAGGGTTTTTAAAGATTGGTAATCTTTAAAAAGATTTGCTACTTTAAACAAAAGAGAGGGCAGAAGACATAGGGCAAAGGTCAACAAGAAAACAAATTAAACCAACAGTCATCTTTTTGGACTCTGGGAGGAAGCCGGAGAACCCGGAGAGAACCCACCAGTGTACTTGGAGAACATGCAAACCCCATGAACACAGAAGAACCCAGGCAGGAATTCAGATCCAGGCAAACATTTTATTCAAAAAAAAGAAATGTTTTACACACCAACAGAATTTAGAGACCAATTAATTAAACAGTCGTGATTTTAAACTGTGGCAGGAAGCCAGAGTGCCCGGAGAGAAACCTGCAAATAGGAAACCTGTCAAATCTTTTTACCTTTCAATCTCATAATTTAACTGAACACATCAGGACACATGTTCGGTCCCAGTCAGATTTCTCCAGCCTCAAAATGGTCAATAATCATCTCTTCTGT
>NW_015113230.1:0-25483 GCF_001443285.1 Poecilia latipinna | reverse complement strand
TGTCAAATCTTTTTACCTTTCAATCTCATAATTTAACTGAACACATCAGGACACATGTTCGGTCCCAGTCAGATTTCTCCAGCCTCAAAATGGTCAATAATCATCTCTTCTGTGATTTTTTTTCATCTTCCGAATTCATTATTTTTAGCTCCTCTAAAAAACCTCCTTGATCATGTTCCAGAGGAGAGGCTGGAGAATCCATAATGTCAGGTGTGACTTCATTTCTTACCTCCTCATAGATGTAAATGAATCCATTTTCATTCATGTCTTCACTGCAGTAGCTGTCTGCAGTGAAGACATGTTCATCATCTGCCTTCACCGTTTGTTGTCCCTGGATCAAATACATGTAAAAGTGGGCCGGCTCTGAACCCACAGATAACGGAGGACAGGTGGAACCGTTCCATTCCAGATTCTGAAGCCAAAGCTTTCACTATCAATTCAGCTAAAGCTTTGGCTGCGAGGTCAACCGCAGATAAAGCTTCCCCAGCTGAAGAAGAGTTTTCTGTGGCTGTACTCTCACGCTCAAGATGTTCCGTCGACTTTGAGCAAACTTCCCCAGCCGGGTCAGTTTGTCCAAAGACAGTACCATCGTCCTCAGTACTGTCTTGTGAGGTCTCAGTCACATCTAAAGCCGTTTTCACACTGCAAGGAACGGTACGGAACGGTTCCACGCGTACTGCAGTCCTGTTGTGTTTGCATATACACTGAGGGTGCCATCGAAGCTGAACCTAACGTCATTATTTTTTAAACTAAACAATGGTTTCGATGTAGCAGCCGAAGCCTTTTCCTCAGAGATGCGGCGCAAAACTTTCTCTTTCCTTGTTGACCGATCTAGTTCATTCTGTACTTGTTGATCAGTGAGTAAGCTTAGGAAAAAGTTTACCTCATCATTAGACCAGGTGAGTGCACTATATTGAGACAAATCCATTGCTAATTAAAACTAATAATAAAAATATTGAAAAGAGCAATCTTTACAAAATAAAATACAGTTTAGTGAGAGCCAGCTGTCAACGGAAAATCAACGTCTGACTCCATAACAACCAGCGGCAAATCAGCTGCTGATTCTAAGCAGAACCGCTTGGCCGGCCCAATTGGAACCACACCTCTTGTGGTTCCAAGGGGCCGGGTGGAACCGGTCGGAAGTTCTAATGCAAACACGGTCGCCCCTACTTTGAAACCGTTCCGTTCCGTTCCTTGCAGTGCGAAAACGGCTCCACTCTGTGGTCCCACAGACATCTGTCGGTTGTTGAGAACAAACCTCCCCAGCCGGGTCGGTTTGCCATTAGTAGTTCAACACCTTTCCAAACCCAGTCGCTCTCATCACTCTGATTTACCCGAGAGAGACCTGAGAGACACCTCCGTCCGAATACTTCCCTCGGAAAGTAATAGTCCATTATCTTCTTCATACCCATGGTCGCCACGAATCCAAGGCCCCAACCAAGCGGGATACTGAAGGGAACAAACGCCTTCGTAACGCTAAACATTCTTACTCTGCTCAAATCTGAATGTCCAAGAGCCGTCTGGATCCTCACTGATCCATTCAGATTCGAGCATTCAGAAGTTCTAGTGCATTAAGGATACCGTCTTGTGGAGGACACTGTAAAGCTGAATTCAAAACCACCTGGAGTCTCATCAGCGCATGTGTACTCAGCTCCAGAGTCACCCTGTACTCGCAGTATGCAGACTAAAGACGAGGTTCTGCTGATCCAGACTGCACAGACAGTGGATTCACCTCCAACAGCAGGGAACTCATTCCAGAGTACTCCAAAGTAGCTACTTTAAGTCACTTTGAAAAAATATTGTGAAGGACAGCAACCCAAATTCTTAACAGTACATTGAGGACGATCTCGCACTATGTCTCTGGATCTTTGGCTCAAGCCTTTTCAACCAGCTTTGTTTGCCGGGAGGAGATGGCATCAAACGCCTCATCTCTGTGCATCATGGAACCAAACACCATCGGCTTTTGGGTGGTAGGCATTGCTATGGAGATTCCCATAGCAACTTTTAAAGATGAAGTCAATGATGAAGAACTTCATACCTGCATAAACACCTATGATGAAGCCCAGCAGCTGCTAAGGTAACAAGGCACCAGGAGATAAAGGCCACCCACAGTCCCACATGGGGCTTTTGAGTCAACTCTGGCTGGACCCACATGAACAGATTTTTTATCTTCTCAAAGATGTTGTCCAGATTCTGAGCTTTCTGAGCAACATCAAGAACCAACTATAACTTCCCAAATAGGCTCAATGAAGGCAATGGCAGACGTGTAAACAGAGTACCAGCTGGATAAGGCAGACAGGTTCCTCATGAAGTTTGTCACAGGTCTGAAACCTCGATCGAGGCGTCACATGTTTTCAGTCAGCCTCGAGGCACTTAGTAGCTCTGTGTCCGATGTGTTGGGCAAGTCAAGGAAGTCATCCCGTCTTTGGCTCTGAAACCAGATTTTGTCGAAACACTTGCACACGTTGGCCGCTACAGATCGGAACATGATGAATGCTGATGTTGCTGCTTGTGGGCTCAATGTTGGCGGCAAGATGTGCAAGCTTTAGAACTTCTTTGATCTATTGTAATGTATATGAGGCTATCATCAGTGAGCTCACTGGACTTCTGGGGCAAGGTCTTGCTTCTGATCGATGCTATGGAAACAATCAGATCAGTTCTGCATGAGTCAAGCTGAAATAAAGACTAAATACTTAATAAGTAATATTTTTTATTTGTTTAACATGATTAAACAAATGATTAACAACAGATTTCTATATGATTGAAGTTTTGCGTTTGTGGTTTTCCGTACCTGCTGTGGTATAAATGGTCTTAAGCCATTTATCCACTATTATTTTTAAATACAATTCTTTGGTAAGCTAACTGTAGTATCGCACTTTGAGCTCACGTCACGTTTTAAATATTTATACACAATATATTCACATATATATTATATATTTACAATATTTTGCAAGCAATATTTCTACCCTTTAATTACTTGTCTGATCTTAGTTTGAAAGTGAACCACAACAAAACTTCTCTGAAACGGTTCAGAACGTCTAATTATTCTAAATATAATGTAAAATAAATAATAAAGCACAAATTATAGAATTAGACTGAATAGATCTGCCCTTATGGATTGCGCAAAATCTACGTATTTTAAGGTAGACTCAAAAATCGCAACAGAAATGGCTCAACAGTGCCCCATAGAAAGTTTCAAAACACCCTTCCCATTGACCTTAGTTTATCGTAGAGACATGAAATTTGGCACACTTGAACAACTCCCCAAGATGCACAGAAAAGTCTCTTGTGACCATGCTCTACACCAAACAGGAAGTCGGCCATTTTGGATTAAAGGTCTGATTTTGACCCCATTTTGGCCGTTTACACCCTCCGCATTTAACTGAACTCCTCCTAGGAATTTCGATTGATCGGCTTCAAATTTGGTCAGATTGTTCATAAGGCATGTCTGATTTTAAGTTGTCAAAATGGTGAGTTTTCGTGCATGCTGAACGGGCGTTGCCAGGGGTCAAAGTTTGCGTACTCACCATGAAACACAAAACCTTTATATCTTGCCCAAAAACTCACATAGGCACCATACTTTCAGTGATTGATTATCATTGGGTGACCTACAATATCCAATGGTAAAATGATAAAATCATTTAAGCCATGCCCCCTGAGAACAAGAAGTGTCATGTTTTACTGTTATATCTGATCCCTTTGACCTAATCAACATGAAACTGTGTCCAGAGACAGAAGACATGTGGGTGTGATGTGTATTCCAACCCTGACCGGTTTCGATGGAGTAGGTGGGTGTGGCGGCATGGCGAAGTGACCTGTAACGCCATTGTCATATGTTTGGCTCTAGATTCCACATGTTTCGACCGAGCTGCACCAAACTAGGCATGAGTGATCCTGGTTGGATGCCTGATGATATCATCATAGTCTGATGTCATCTAAACCCCGCCCCCTCCTCACAGGAAGGGCCTGTTTTTTTCTTGGAAAGCTCCATCTCGGGCTCTGTTGACCTAATCAAGATGATTTTATGTTGGATGACAGATCTCAATTGGTCTCATTTGCTTTAAAGCGCCAAGAGTTTTCAATGGAGGGTGTGGCCATAGCGGCGCAGTGAAGTGACAGGTCACATCCAACCCCGGACAGGAATCCATAAGAATCCTTGGTGGGCGTGGCCTAATTTCTCTACAGCCCTCCCTAGAAGTTTTTAAATGATCAGCCCCAAGCCATGCTTTAACCCAAGATTATGACACTTGGTACACATGTGTATCTTGTCAGAACCTACAAAAAAGTCTCTGGGAGCCATGGTCCAAACCCAACAGGAAGTCAGTCATTTTGGGTCAAAGCCGCCATCATGTCCATTTTATTGACGTAGTATCTGATTGAACTCGTCCTACAGCGTTTGACATACAGACTTCAAAATCACTCAGCACACTCTTGAGGCATAGTAGGTCAAAAGTTGCCCTACAGTTTTTTTGTACATCAAAGCATGTGGGCGTGGCTAAGTGTGAAACTGTGACTATTCGCCATGAAACATCAAGGTGCAATAACTTCCACATACAAGGTCACCACTGCATCAGACTTTTTATGTCTCATTATAGACCAGCCCTGATCACAGACACATGGTCAATTGGTGACATCACGTAATCCCCGCCCCCCTCCAACAGGAAGTCACCTGTTTTTTCTGCCGGATGCGTTACTTTTACTCTTTGAGTCATATGGGTTTAATCCTGTGCCAACTGATATAAAATGAAATGATGATGAACTCTCTCAATGCTGGCTGAACCATGTGCTGTGGCCGAATGGCGAATTGCAATCCCTCTCATACGGTCGTCTCTAAATCACATATGAATTATCTGATTTGCAACACACTTTTTATGACTGACTTTTGTCAACCTGCAAAAAGCCAAATAGTATTCAATTTTAATTTGACTCCACTGATTCATTAATTTTTATTAAAAACAGTATACCATTTGTTATTCCTCAGCAGTCACTGTTTAGCAACAATTTCAGTAACTCACCAGTAGGGGTCAGTATTATCTTTTACTGGCCTTAATTTGAGCTAATTTAATTTACTACCTTTTAGTACCGTGCGGAAACCCTGAGACTGTGAAGATTAGAGCAAATCCATAATAAACTCAAACTTGTGCACCCACTGAAGCTACATGGCATAGGAACATTTCACCCGAAGAAAAATTATTGTATAAAAAAAAAAACATTAAAGCCCCAAATTAATAGACGATAATTGTCCACGATGAGAGCATGTAATCCTCTGACTGAACAATACATCTCTGTTTCTAACAAAGAGCCAACACCAACACTAGAAGAACATTAGCGATTAATACTTGACCTCAGCAAAAGGAGGGGTGGTCAAATCAGCATCCAGATTATGCCTTAATTGAATCTAATATCTTTTGTCCTGCCTTTATAATTATAAACTCAGAACTCTGTGATTAGCTCATCTGTATGAAATGAGCACATCAATTATTTAGCGACTTATTCATGGGAAAAATGATCGCCTGCAAGAGCAAAAGAGCTAAAATTCAACTTTAGACAGGGGAAGGAAGGGCGTAATGAAGGGTATATGAACAAATTGTGGTACTTTATAATAAATAGGTTTCAAAATTAACAGCTGGGCAAGGTCACTAATACAACACTGCCTCTAAATTATCATTTATAGACCAAATTTCTCAAGATACAATAAACAAGGGTAAAATTAGGCATCATGGTTCATTTGTGGATATGCAAAGAGAGAGGGGGCAAACAATGGGATCTGTAAAGATGAAATAAGGATATAATTCAGACATTTAGACCTTGAAGAGTTGCCAAAAAAACCGATAGAATCTAGTTGAAAAGACAGGAGACGACAGTGTCCTCATTAACAGTGAGACATGTCTCATCTGTGAGGATTAATGCATAAATAATTGATTCTCCTACAGAAAAAAAAGATGAGTCAGAGAAAATGATTGTGACTCTGAATGTTCAGATATGTCCATCTCAGTTCTTTATCTCAGGCGTTGATTTGTTTTCACATTTAAATTTCTCTGACATGAATCACAGTTTTGACTTTCGTCTGGGTGATTAGGAGGATTAAACTAAGTGATTAGTCGATTGTTAGGAAGGAAGCCACCATATTTGCATCCATATGGTCAAAGACTAGTTAGCAGGTGGCAGGAACACAAGAGTAGAATGCTTATATTTGCAATGGGTGCTGGAGAAACAAAACTTATTTGTGATATCTGCATCATTTAGTATTTCAGCATCAGCGTACAAATTCAAATAAAACTCTCTAAATACTGTTTTATACTTTATTCTTGACAGTATGTCTACATAGGTCATTCAAACTGATGCTGCTAAAGGCAAAGAGTTTGAGTTTATTGTTTGCCAGGAGCCCAACAGATCAAATCTTCTGTGACAGACCAGCTCAGAATAAATGCTCCTATATAGCTGTCAAGTCCTGTTTTAGTGTTTTTGTAATTCATTTGATGTTACATGTTGTAAAAGTGTCAGCGTAAAGCCATCAGATCCCAAAAACCGCACACAATATAAAGTGAAAAGACAAATCCTGAAAAGCAGGAATTAAATCTCATTGGAGTTACACACCTCAGCTTTCCGCATTATCTCTTTGGTGTCTTCGATCTTCAGCTCCAGATCTAGTCTGCCCTGCTCAGTGGGAGGCAGGCCATGACTTTCACACTCTTCCAGAGACTAAACGAAAGACATTTGCTTTAGAGGTGTGTGTTTGTGCTTTTGTTAACATCAAAAATAAACTTGGCAGAGTTTAATAACTTCATGTTTTGCAACATTTTTGGCCTTACTCGCTTGCAGTGAATAATATTCTTGTGCTCTCTGGCCACTCTGGTTGCCCATTTTCTGGCCTCTTTGTTCAGACTGTGCTCCTCGGTCGTTCCGGACTCCGACTCCAGCTGACGGCTCTGGTACACACAGCCACACAAAGAAACACACATAAGTAAATACACACACATCCAGCCAACGGCATGAAAACAAACATGAGTACAAAGCCAACATTACAGTTCCAGGGAAAATAATGAATACTCACTGAACCTTTTCATACTTTGCCATATTATAGCTTCAAACATCAATGTATTTCATTGGGATTTTATGTGGCAGAGCAATACGTTGTAGTGCTTAATTGTGAAGTGGGAGGAAAATGAGACATAGTTTTCAAATTGCCTTACAATCTGAAATGTGTGGCATGCATCTCTGTTTAGCCCACATTGCATTACACCCAAAAGTAAAATCCAGTAAAGGCAATTGCATTCACAAGTCAACATAACTGAAAGGTTTAGGTGAAAATGTGTTCATTCTAATCTTCCACATCACAATAATGTACTACTTTATGTTGGTCTACCGCACAAAACCACAATAAAACGCACTAGTTATGTTTAAGGCTGCAGCGTGATCAGATGTTTAAAATGTCAAGGGATTTGGATTCTGTACTTTGCACTGTAGACGCTCAAGGCGTGTGATTATGCTGAGGCTAGTAATTAAGCTGAGGAAAATGTGAGCGTGAATGTTTCCTTCTCAAATAATTAATACACCATGTGTTGCAAAGCTTTGTTGTTATCCTCACAGATCAAAATAGCTGCTATTAAAACCGCATGTGGAAGACTGAGTGTGTGAAGAATGCAAGCGTGCGCATTTGTGTGCACAGCAACAAATGAAGAGAGCAGGAGCTGAAGAGAAACAGTCCAGTTCTGTTTATATGCTGCTTTGATGTGTTTTAAACAAATGCAGGCAGGAAACTACAACCAAATGTCTCAATTACTTACCATTGATAAAATAAGTAAAACTAGTCATTACTAAGAGCTTCTTACATTTACAAATATATCTAAAAAAATGTGGTACTTATGTGTCAAAAACCGAAAAGAAATCTGAAATAAAAAGCTGTGAAAGCCAAAAAAAAACAAAAAACTATGCCAACTGAGCCTGGGGATGCACAGGTGTTAATAACTAATCTGTGTTCATAAACCACATAAGATGGGGTTCCCATAATTTGATAATAAATATGCGTCATGCTCTTGTACAGAATATTTTAACTGTGTCTTTTCATGCAAGTCAGACCTTTTAATTAAGTGCTGATTCAGTAACACTGGGGCATTAATCCAGCTAAGTATAGGTGTGAAGCTGAAAGTATTACACAGGAGATTTACAGCTTAATTACATTTGGGCGCTGGAGATTCAAGGGGAGTTAAGGGACCAAAGCAGATCTCTAGATTAAAAACAGTGGCAGTGAGATAAAATGCCACGGAAAGAGGGTCAGCTAATTTGTTCCTTACCAGCGTGCTGAAATTATTGGGCCAATTTCTATAAGCTTTCTGAATGCAGAAAAAAAAAGAAAAGAAAAAAAAGGTTATGCTGGTGCAGAAAATATTTAAGGCTCCTCCTTGAGGACAGTGCTGTTTTCAGGTTCTCCTTCTGCAACAGTTTTAGAAAACCTGTCTATGTACTATTTAATGAAGGCCACAAGAGCATGAACAAATCTGAAAAACAAAAAAAATTACATTTTGGTTTAGCTGTTGCAGGACCTGATTGTAGGTCAAGTCTGATGTCTGACTCCATTATGGGGGGAAAAAAATCCATAATTTTACATAAAAATCTTATTACAAAGTAGGAGATCAATGAATTCAGGTTTGTCAGTTTTTGCATCACCTTGGAGCTATTGAGTTTGTTTACGTGCGAGAAAATCCAGGTCAAAATTTGTACTTGCATCTTGAAGCACTTGCAACAAGTTTTCTCTGTGAATTTGAGAGAACTTAACAGAGTTTTAGACATAGTTTTAGTATCTGTAAAAAGACCTTAACAAAACAAACATAACCTGTGTTATTCTTTACAAATACAAATCATTTTACACACATCGGTTCTCGTCTATGGATGCACAAAAAGTGAAATTCTCAACTATTTTATTTTACAAGGTTACAAAACTCAATTCACAATTACATATAAATAGTTATAAGTACAAAATATTTATGAGTGGAATTTCAATCCATTGTTTTTGCCTAGCTGAAAAGTTGATTTCTCTTACTAATTGAAAAGTCCCTCTGACTCTAATCAATCTAATCAATCACACTAATTTCAAAAATAGATTATTTTTATTCTCCTTTGAATAATGTTTTTCAAATTGAAGTTTTTTTTTTGTTTTTTTTTCAATGCGAGATTATGCAGCTAAATTGAAAGACAAAGTTGTTTTGAGGCATTTCACTCATTTGGTGGTGGAGGACACCAACTACTTGGATGGTTCAAAGCATTTTGAGTTATACTGCACTCCCATAAAAAGCTCAGCTGTCATAATAACACTCATTTGGATTAGTGTGTCAAAATAACAGTGGTTAAAGAGATGGCGAGGCACGCGGTTAAACAGTAGTGTGCGTTAATGGGCAGTAATGAATCTGCTGACTCAGGCTTCAATTTAAAAGTGTAAACATTCATTGAAGATTGCTGCTTGTTGCGTGTCATCCTCTCATTCTGACCATGTGTAGGTTTAGTTTTTAATCATATTTTGAGTAAACAGCAGCCCCGAATAGAAAAACCCTAGATTGTGGTGCTAAGTATCAACACCCATTTTTAATTGGAACATTTAGAGCTCACAAAGTCTTGTCCTGTTTTCCCAGGGAAAAAAAAAAAAAAAAGGAATCTGTCACCACAGCTGGTGGAGCTGCAGCGCTGCCCAAACAAACAGAATTTATCACAATGAACAAGACATGCATCACACTTAACTCAGGGCATCATCATTTCTATAAGAGCTGTTTTAATGGATTCCTTTTAAAGCAAATGGGGCTCGAGACTCCAGAGTGTCTGCGGTAGACTATGAGTACTTTTACTCTGACTGCTTTTTGTCTCTACATTGAATAATGCTGCACAAAACACCAGCAAAGACCAATTTTTGATCTATGGCATCCCTTTAGGAGGCTTGACCTTTTTGTGTTGGGCACTATATGACTGTGCAGACCGCAGCTCATGTCTTCCGAGTCTGTAACTTCTTTGAACACACACACACACACAAAAAATAATTCCCCAAAATAAGAACAAACAGTTTTGACTTTTCATTCTGTTGGATTTCAATGGAGGTTCAATACAGAGGAAGAACAGAAAGGAATACAAAAAACAAGAGATCTCTGTCTTAAGAGACATTTTTTTTGTAAGCCTGCATCTTGCAAGGATATGCAGTAAAAGTTACGAAATGCTTTGACAGACTGCTTCTGGATCACAGCAGAGCCTCTGTCAC
Source organism: Poecilia latipinna (assembly GCF_001443285.1). Taxonomy (NCBI): domain Eukaryota; kingdom Metazoa; phylum Chordata; class Actinopteri; order Cyprinodontiformes; family Poeciliidae; genus Poecilia; species Poecilia latipinna. Next base: position 15,243 of record NW_015113230.1, on the reverse strand, counting down.
CCCAGACGTTGATGAGCAGCAGCTTGACTACAAAGCTAATCGATCCACTGAAGATGGTTTCACCTCGAGCCTCAACACCAAACAACTGATGTGCTGCTCCTCTGTATATTTTGCTTGACACATCTGTCAGACTAAATGTTACAACTTCCTCTTATATGAAATGGACAGCCTCACAGTGTAAACACAGTAAAATGATCACAAGTTTATGCCCTGGTTGTAATCCTGACTACTACTGGTTTTTCTCTTGTGCTTCTAAAGTAACTAACCCAAAATGTTTGAGGCAATAAAGTCCCTTTAAAATTGGCCAAAGCTACACCTTCCCATTGAACTTTGAGAGGTGGTTTCATCCAAGTTACAAAGAATAGTAGCTGCTGAGCCATAATCATCAATTACAGTTTTACTGCTTAAAATCCTGCCTTTTAAATTTTGCCATGAAAGTTTTTCTCCCACTAGAAGCTGCTGAGTGGGACACCACAGCAGTGGGAGTTTCCGCCTGGGGTTTTTATAGACATGGAGGATCTGTTTTGGACCTCACACTGGAAACTCTTTGAGTCCTACGTGGGTAAATTGAAGTTTCTGAAAAATGAGTTTCAGCACAAACGTCCAGGGTTTCGTAACTGGAACTGGCCCCAAGATGCTAAATGTCCTTAAGACTACAAACAGCATAGTGACAAAGAGGAAAGGGAAGAAAAAAAAGTGGTTTTAACAAAACTCCATCATTCTCTAATACAGTACAGGCTTTCACCATAAAAAAAATAATGCTTCTAAAGTAATTCCATACAAACATGTTTTACATGGCAACACTAGCAGTTCCGTCTGTGCTGAAGCTGGCAAGAGAAGCTAGAACATCATCCTTAGTTTCATCCATTCAGAGCAAATTAATTGAATTTAATAATTACCTAGGCAGTCAAAATCTGTGCCCAGGAGGAAAATCACTTGAGGCAACTAACTAAGCTTTCAGTAAAGCTTTAGTTGACTACTACAGCTTGAATACTTGTTCAAGTACATACAGCATTACCACAACAGCAGACAGATCTGATGATGGTGGTGTGGGTGGTTTGTGTCAGGAATGAGGATGGGAATGCTAGCAGCTGATAAAACTACCTGTGCCAGGGTCATTCTCATGGCACTGACGGGCGACGGCTCAATGTCCACCAGCTGCTGCACCGAGCTCAGAGTCTGCAGCACGCTCCACAGAGAGGCACACACATAGACAGGAGGCATCCAAACACACACACGCACACAAGAGCAGCAGCAGTGAAAGCACACATAGTCAGGGAGGGGTTAATCAGGAAGAAAATAGATCAGGGTACAAGTGTTAGAAAATGTTGAAAAACTGGGAAATACATGGCAGGATTAGAGCATTGTTTATGCAGAAATACAGCTGCTTGATAAAATGTTCATACCTGTTGAACTTGTTAGTTTTTTGTTATATTATAACCACAAGCATAAATGCTTTTTTTTTTCTTATTGGAATTTTATTTGATTGACTAAAGTAGCCCATAACTGAGTAGAAGGAGGAAAATGATGTATGACTTAAGCTGAGTAAAGGGCATCGCAGGAACAAACCTTATTAGAGGCTGTAAAAGACTTAAGCACAGAAAGGCAGCTTCCAACAGGAACCAAGCCGAAAACATACAGTCAGAGGTACAGCGCATTGGTCCAGATCAAAGCATATTCATGTGTTTGAGTTCCCCAGTCCAAAGCTGGACTGCAACTCAACAGAGAATCTGCACCAAGACTTGGGAACTCATCTTCACAGATGTTCTTTTGCAATTAGGAATGGATGATAATTTTAGTCTCCAGATGTCCAAAGTTGATTGGACATCTGGGGATGATTGATAGGGATGATTACAATCTCAAAGCACAATCTTGAAATGTTTGAATTTTAGATGACATGTACCCTTTTCCTTCCACTTCCCAGTTACACACTATTTTCCTGTTGAACCATCACATAAAATTCCAATAAAATACAATAAAGTTTGTGGTCACAATGGTAAAAAATGTCAAACAAAAAGACCAAGAGGTATAAATAATTTGGCATGGCAGTGAAGAAAAGGTTTACACAAGGACTGAGAAACTGGCAGAAGAGGCACAAAAAGTAGATGAGAAACACGAGAGCACAAAGTGACTCACACAGAAGAGAAATGGACTCTGGGAATGTGCCACAGTGGAATTAGGAACTTTGTCTACAGACACATTTTTCATTGTAACCATAAAATACTTAACAAGATCCCAAGGGAGTGAAACAGCACAGCTCTGGATGATTTATTCACAAAGCCTCTGATCATTTGACAAAATTCTTAAACATTTTTAACACCCAACAACCAGTTGAATTTAAAAGATTTTTAGCCAAATATATATATATAAAAGATTAAAGAACTAAAAAGATAAGCTCCCGATGGACAAACAGTATTTAATATTAAACTTAGAACAAAGAGGTGATTCATGTTTCTGTCCAGTTGTCACCAGACACAGTTTAGCTCGATCGCTCCCATCTTGTGTGTGTAGTATAAAGAATGCACAAGTGAGACTGATCAGAGTTGCTTCTCAGTCTCTTTTGTATTAATGCAGTTCTCTATGATCTTCAGCGTACACAAAGAAATGTGATATTGCAGATCAGATATGCCACATCTGGCAAATGAGGAGGCTGACTTCATGTGAAGCGTCTGAGAGAGAGTCACAATTTGTTGTTTTACACGATATAGAGTTACTGTCCTGCTGCAAACTGGTTTATAAACAAACAACAAAAGAGCAAACTTTAACGTGACCAGGTATTAATGCATCATCAGTGCGTACAGCTTTGGGACTCTCACCATGTCATATTCGCTGGCCTGGAACTGGAAGTCGTGCGCCTTGTGAAACACGGGGTTCTCTTGCATGAACAACTGCTGGTTGAACTCCTGTATTATCTGAGGAAGAAACAAGAGCAGACTATTAATGCTTTCATTTTGACCGTGCTGCAGTCGGATGGAGCTTCAGTAACTCTAAACTAACTCCAGCTGCTGATTTCTGGGCAGGGAGGAAACGCCAAAACCTTTTTACTCAAGATTACACAAGGTAAGTGCTTCACAATTGTACTTCAAGTCTGAGCTGGACGTTTTTGACCATCACCTCAGTGGTATTCGACGAATGGAGCATCTGTTGGATTTCATGCAAAAGGTTTTGAATGTAGATGTCTAAGCTTTTTATAAGCTTTTCTTTTCTGTTTGATTACTAAAGAAAACATCCAGATAAGGCTTCTTATTTACTTGCAAGACTATTTTCCACTTGTTATTATCTTAATATTTGTGCATAAATTACTAATATTAGTGTGTAAATAGACCGCATGCACAGTAAGTGAGAACATTTCTGGAAAAGGTTTTTCAGGAGGTACATTTTCGGAGAACAAAAATTGTTTTGTGTGAAAGAAAAGCTGAACAAATAAGATAGGCGTTTTCTAAAATAATATTACCTATGTGTGCAAGACTGCTGAGCTTGACTCATTAAACCACGTTACTGTAACACGAGTAGTTTCTTGTATGTCCTTTAAATACTGAGAACTCTGGAAGTTGGTTTTGCAGGTGGGGACACATCGTTGAGCCAATACTATGGCAAATAATAATGGGAAGCTTTAGATGCTGATTCTAGACTCTAGGTTGTCTCTGGATGTCTGGTAGACTCATTTAAAAGGTTTAGTGGTGCTGCATCAAGAACCAGTGAAGGAAACAACATGAAACGTCTGAAGAAGACATGAGGACAATTTCCTTCTTCACAAAACAAACTAAATGGAGTGGCGTCAGATTTTAGCTGTAGTAGGATTTTTCTCTTTTGTCTTTGATAGTACCTCTTGTGCTAGACTATCGCTTTTGTTTTGGCTGCATTTAACCAGAATGCCCTGTGCTAGCCTCCTTTTATAGTGGATTTCTGGTCCACTTGCACCGTCATAAGCATTTAAACCGCGGTGAATACACTTCAACCGAACCGATACCTAGATTTTTAGACGAACCAGAGATTGCTTTTTTTTTTTGTTCTGCATCATTCACCTCCTCAAGCAAATCACACCTTCTAGGCAAGTGAACCAGAGTTTGATTAAAGCCGACTAAACTGTGCGGTGTGAATGCACCCTTTAAGTGATTCCACTGCAAAATGAAGGAGCCAAATCAGGCAGAAATGTTTACAAATCTACTATGAAAACCACCTTGGTAGGAAGGTAAAACGTTTTTGGACAGACTATGGTATAGTTTATCCTCCTCTGCAGTTCATACGTTGAGTGAACATTAAGTCACGAGACAGCAGGTCTATGGTTTTGTTTGAAAACATCACATTGAAATCCAACCACTCCCACTGAATTTCACAGACATTTACAGAGTATGCAACAGATAAAATCCACCGATGATTTGATTTTATACACCACGACCCTTTTGATCTCCGTTCCTTCATCCTAAAATGAACTTCTAAACTGATTTGACTCACCCTGGAAGATTTTTCTAAGAGGAACTGGAAGGTGCTGTGAGTGGCCTGCGAGGCCTCCAGCTCAGTGCGGCACAAAGCCACCAGGTAGTCCTTCACATGCTCATAGATTCTCCCATCCAAGGCCTGGAGGACAGACAAAGAAAAAGATAACAGGTTTACACTGAGAAGAGTGTTAGTTCAGTATACTTTCAGAATATTTTGTATCGCATACTTGGCGAGAAAAGTAAGGAAATTTGCGTTTGGTCAATCGTTTCTTTGTAGTAACGATGCTTTTTGGCAGTTAATTGTATACCCTCGAAAAGCTTGTTCATTTCCTTTGTGTCGCATTTGTAAGAAAGAGGAATATAAGTAAGAAAGAAAACCAAGCAGCTGTTTTCACTTGACAGCAACCATTAGGAGACAGAAGGACATTTTAATGAGGTATGAGGCTCAAGTGATCAGCCAAGGAGAAGGCCACACTGCCAAACACACAAATCAGCCAGCGGGAAAAAGAAAAGACTGGAGCTCTGTGGAGAGAGAAGGGGGGAGCAACTGAGGAGGTATTAACAGCATTATTTGGTGAGAGAAAAGAAAGTAAAGGGTGAGAGTTTTTCTAGGAGATGTGTGGAGTTCACACAGCTGCAGAGGAAGGTAAGGGAGTTCGACAGAGTGACCACACACTAACTCACACTTCGGCTTTCAAATAGTCAAGGCACACATAAACAAATCTGGCCAAATGACTTGCCAAATGCCGTCAGAAGCCTGAGTCTTCAAAGGAAAACACTACAATATTTGATTTGATCTGTTTTAAATTATGATGTCCAAACTATTTAATTTTCCCTTTTATTTGACTTAGTGTTTCTGATATCCTTATAAAGCACTCCGAGATGCTGCTGTACAAAATTAAAATCACCCACATGTTTTCACACACACACACACCACAGTTTCATAAAACAATAGGATATTGACAAGTAAATTATGTCATCAAGGGTGGGCAGTTGGCTGACTTCACTCCGCTTGTTCCCTCATCAGTCTGGTCATTTCCTTCTCGCCCTTTCTTCCCGTCCTCCCCTCCTCTTTTTAGCCATTTATGGTAGCGCTGAAACAAAGTGAGTCAGCTTCCAGAAAAAGCTCAGACCCGGCACAGCTGCCAGTTGGACGGCGTGTGTGTGTGGGTGTGTGTGTGTGCGTGTGTTTTTAGGCGAGCAACTGCATTGGCCCGAACGAAGCAGAGAGCACACAGGAGAGCAGAGGTGCAAAATGTAACTATTGGCACCAGCTTTGACCAGCAGAGGGAGACGTGGAGCTGCTCCTGACCTCCTACTACAGCTGTTGCATCAACAAGGACAACAGTGTTTATGTTTAGGATGTAAGACATTGCTGCAGCCAGATGTCAGAACAGGAGAATATTTGAATTTAAACAATTAAAAGAAGCTATGCAGGCTTTCTCATACATCTTGTACCTAAAACCCTTGTTTTCTGTCACGTATGTAAGAGAAATTGATAGATGATGTAGTTTTATTTTGTTGAAGAAAACATTTCAGCTTTAATAGATTTTTGTTCTAATTAAATCAGCAACAACTTTCCCTCTGCCACATCTCCTGATACAGTGCCTTACAAAAGTGGTGTTATAAAATGAAAACATAGCTCATGAATAAATGGTAACAGATTCATATTGAAATTAAATAACTGGAAAAATGATAGTCAAATTAAATATATCAAAACAAACCTCTGTACAGTGCCTGGCGAAAGCATTCGAGCCACTTGCGTTTTTTTCTTCTTCGTTTTTTTCATTGTACAGTTGCAAACTTTAATGTGTTTTATTGGGATTTCATGCGATACGAAAACAAATACCAGTACATAAATATAAAGACAAAGGAAAAGAGTACATGGTTTCTAACACTTTCTACAAATGCAAATCTGAAAAGTGTGGGGTACGTATTTAGCAACTCAATGGCAATACTAAATAGCAGCCTTTGACAGGATGCAACTCTAACAGCTTCAAATCTAAACATTGATGTTTTTCCCCCATCTTGTTTACAATCTAGCACATGATCAGTCAGACTGCATGGAGTGTCTCTGAACAACTAATACCAAGTACTATCTTAGATTCTCAATTGTATTTAGGTTGAGGCTATTAATTAAATAATTTAATCTAAACTATCCTATTGTGGCCCAGACTGTATGATAGGGGTTTTATCCTGTTGGAAGGTGAACATCGGCTTTAGTTTCAAATGTTTCATAGCTTTAAACAGTTTTTGTTTTTTTTTTCCCCAGGATTGAGCAGTATTTATATATTTAGAGTATAGAGGGTGTTATTTTGTTCAATAATGTCCTCTAACAAACCTCTGAGAGCATTCAAAAACCATCTGGATTTATTATGATGCTAAAATATACTAGACTACATGGGGCTGAACACAAAAGCAAAGCTGTTAATTTTTTTTTTATTTTAAACAATTTGAAAACCAGATATCATTTTTCTTTCACTTTTACAACTTTGTGTTGGTCTATCACAAAATCCCCACTAAAACACAGTAAAGTTAGTGGTTGTAATGTGACAAGCTGCACAAAACTCTGCAAGCCACCGCAAAAGTTCAAGACTCTAAAAGCATATATTGCCAGGCTTTACTGCACAAACAAAGTAACAAAAGAAAGCTGAGGTAATGGCTTTGTCCGTTTGGTACCACTTCTCAAAACCGCAATTTATCACAGAATTTCATGTGACATCGTCTAACCTCCACAACTAAAAGAAGAAAGATAAGCAGAGAGCAGGAACAGCTTTCTTCCTCCTAGCAGTGTCCCCCTATTCTTATTGTGTGTTTGCGTGAACACATTTGTGTGCATCCATACTTCCCTGCAGTTCTGTCCTTCTGTTGCAGTGCACTGAGGATCTATTATTCAGGGAGGCCTCCAAGTGGAGATGCTCACACTGTACGTGCCTGAGGGCCAGTGTGTCAGAGAGAAACTGAAGCAAGGCTGAAAGCTAGAAATGGGTTCTCGGAAATGTTTCGATTCACAAAGCTGAACTTACTTCTCGAGTCACTTTATTAGTCATGTAATTTGCATGTTTGTTCAGCAACGAGCAGGAAGAAAGTGTCTCAGTCAGTGAACCTGATTCAAAGGAGATGCATTCACTACTAAGAGTTCAATTAACTACTCGTTTCAGTAATAAACTACCCAAAACCTAAGATTATGAACATTCTCATTTTTAACCAACCATTGCTATGACAATCGCAGGAATCAAAACCCCTTATACAGCTCTTTTTTTTTTCTCGCATATGAATTTCAAATCATAACACCCTGGAAGACTGCAACTCTCTTTAGAGCCTCAAAAACTGTGATATCATCACTTTTTTTAGGCACAATTTTTCCCTTCAGCCTATTTTCTTCATATTGGTTTCTGGCAGTTTGCAGATTAACCATGAAGATGCTTTCCTAAAAAAAATAACGATGTCCAATTTGAGCTTGGAACCTGGAAATATTTCCTCTCTGCTGAATGAAAAACTCCTTCTAGGTTTTAAGTCTAAAGTCGGCAGTAGAAATGTTGATGTAGCAAAACAAACTTCACTCTTTTTTTTGTTGGTTTTTTTTCATTTAGATTTTCTCTTACTCCACTCATCAGTCTATGGATAGGTGTTATGGCAATCATATAACTCAGTTTTGCCCCTAAAAACAAATGAGTTTAGGTCAAAAGGCCTTGCTGAACAAATATTTATCTACTTGTATAATTTTGTCAACTTTTGGTTTTAAAATAATAAAAAAAAACAGTATCCAGATCAAACACGCACACTTTCCATCTCAAAGTGTTTGGTCAGACTCAAGGAGGCATATTAATTGAAATGGTTAACAACAGTTACATAAATATTTGTTTTTTGAAGCTAAGGATTAAATTCAAAATTCTTCTCAATCTAATATCTTCTTATCACAAACCCTGAAATTTCAGCTCTTAATTCATCTTTAGGTATGTACCTGTATGCAGTGCAGCAGGTCTGTGTGATAGTAGCGGTCATGATGGGCGTTTGCAGCAGCTAGCGTTAGCAGGTAGTCATTCCTGGCCTGTGTCGCTTTGGAGTTACAATCACTCCTCTTTGCTTTCAACTGCAATAAAAAAAAGAACATCAGAATTTTTGTGCTTTTTTTTTTCACTAAAATGTTTTAGATCACCAAACAAACTTCAGTAGCAGACAGATAATATCTGAGCAGATGGGAAAATGCAGTTATAACATGGTGTTTTTGCTAAACATAAATAGCTTTTTGTTTCACAAAGAGGCAACGTTAAATACGATGAGATATTTAAGGTGTTAAATCACGTCTGTCTGAGGTGGGCGGGGAATTGGGCAAGGGCATTAACATTCATAGTGAGACCCTCTTACCTTCACACTTGCCTTCTGTAAACTAATTCTTGATTGAAAAAGTCCAAGTTTGGACCTGAAAGAACAAAATAAGACAGATAAGAACAGATTTTGTCTATACATTATGATTAATGGTGAAATATAGAGACTTCTGTCATAAAATCAGGTTTGTTTTTATCCATTTGTTTTTGTCCATCCGTTTCCACCTTTTTATAATGTCACTTATCCACTCTCCTCTGATCTTTGCACTTTCAAGTACAAAGATTGCGCCTGTGAAATTTCAGTTTCTCATCATCGCCCTTTCTTAAAAGCGTTTCCGCTGCCTCTGGCTTTCTACGAAGTAATAAAGAACAGATCATCCAATCGATGCGAGCGCTAGCCAGAGCTGAGAACTCAGTGAAGTGAAAATGTCACCATAGCTACCGCTACCAAGAGGTGGCAGGAAAGCAACACTCATCAGCACCAAGTCAAAATCTGGAACTAATTGTGAGATGGCAAAGCCTCAGATGCTCTTCTGCTCAGTTGGCTTTGCAATGAAAAATCCTGTTAGCCTCAAAAGGCAAGAAAAAATAAAAGATATGTGCATCATACAGTGTGAATTTATTTACTTTTTTTTTTTTTTTTTTTTTTTTTACAGAAGCTCTCCTGATAGACGCAGCGCCTTCCTAAACTTACTTGGCCTCTATGTCGGCCTTCTCTCGTACGGCGTGCGCAACCTGCTCGCAGTCATAGTATTTCTTCTTGGCTTTCGCCAACTCCTTCACCGACTCCTGCAGCTCTGCTTGAATGCCACTCAGCTGATCAATGGTCTGTGAGGAGCAAGCAGAGTGAAAGTTGAGTTGCCAAAGAAAGAGGTTAATCACCATGATTAAGCTCTTTCTTAATCATGTGAAGGAAAAGCTTAATACAATTTAAGAGTAAAGGAGAACAAAGTTTGACTCGCACTTCTGCACATTGACTCACCTTCTTGAGCTGCTGCTCCTTATAGAGTCTAACGGTCTTGGCAGGTTCTGATATTTGACTCTTGTAGTTGTCACATACATTCAGTCTCGACTGGCTCACCTGAACAGTTCCCTCTAAGTAGGCTCTCCAAACAGCGTACACATTCCTGGTTGGAGAAACAAAGACAGTGTACACCTCCAAGAGCCATTTCCATCAGGAGGGCCTGATTTGGCACAGTGTGAAGGATAAATAGTTTGTGTAGTAAACTAGGTAGATTTTTAATATATATATATATATATATATATATATATATATATATATATATATATATATATATATCAGATACTACTCAAAAAACTGAGTTGTAATTGTTGTTCTTCTGTGGTGTATTGGTGTATTTGGCAGATATGTTCATCTAATTAGGTTTTCAGCTGAACAGAGCAGATGAATGAGCAGCTTTTTAATCGGACATATGAATGCATTTTCTGTTTTTAACACAGTAAAGATCTAGGTATCTTTCTCAGAGATTTGATTTTAGCTCTATTTTAGATAACATTTGGCAACATTCAGGTATTGTCTCAATAACTCAGTTTAAACTGAGTTAAAAAAAAAAGATACTCTGTCAAAGTTAAAATTACTTATGCGAATCCAGTTTCTTGTACGGAACAAAATAAAGGCAAACCCACCTATAATCTGTTCTCTGGTCGTCGGGGCTGATTCCAGGCCAGTCTCTCTTCAGGTACTGACTTGCTAACTTCTGGAGAGCCTGAAAGCACAAGCACAACAAGAGCGAATTTCATAAAAAGCAGGATAACGCAATACCTTTCTAATAATTCAGAGAGAAGATTACACTTGATGCCGTGACAAACACAAATAATGAAATTAAAATTGAATATTCAGAGGTTGAATAAAGTTAAGTGGAAATACTTTGTAACTAGCATTTTGAAGAGTGATTGTCATGGCAATGTCGGTGTGAGCAAAATCGCAATCTCAAAGTTGGTCGCCATTTGTGGGATATTATATTTTGCTATGCAGACAATAATAAATTAGCCCTGTAATACTTTCACTATCTTTATTGCTCACACTTTATGTCCATTTTTAAAAGTTGAGACTCTAAGGCTCTCAAAGAGTGGCTGGCACAGAAGAAGGAAAAGGTCAGAAAGGAGTCAGGAAAAGCTCACTGAAATCTAAGGAACTAAGAAAGAAAAAATGTAGTTCACAGGATTTGCATTTACAAATTAAAATTACTCCCCCCCCGCCTCAAACAGGTAGTGCATACACCTTAAATACATTGTATTTGGCAACATTTACACAAGCAAATAAAAAGAGTGCTTTCTTTCAACAATAGTTTTTAAGTATAGACATTAGCTTAAGCGCTAAACCTACTAAAGGCAGACTGAGTGGATAAATGATGGAAGGAGGTAAATGCTGACCTCCTTGACAAACTCCTCACCATGTCAGATACAAAAAGACACCGTTAGCCGTTTAATCTTATCTCAACTTAACTCTGACTGGATCAACTCAACAGAATGGATAGAGTAAGCTTGAGCATTTCTGCTTCAGATTTAAAGTGTATTTTTCATTTTTAATTAAATGGTGCACTGGGTCAAATCTGTGTCAGCACAACTGAACCTACCATCAGCACCTGTGTGTGCGAGCAGAAACTTTATGGCAGAAAGGGAGGCAAGCTCACATCTTGCAGACTGGGTCAGTGTGGCAGCACAGTGACACACACACACACACACACACACACACACACACACACACACACACACACACACACACACACACACTGTGTGTATCTGTATGTGGCTGTGCAAAACACTCATTAATAAAGAAGTCATTAACACACTGGAAAGAGGAAGCACAACAACCCAAACCAGGTAAAGGCAGCCTAGGAGAGACGTTGCACCTTAACATCGAATGCTCCGTTCTTCAGATTTGCATGTATATCAGGTCTCCATCCTCATTTAGAATTTCCCCCTCCTCTTTCTAAGTAGTTATTTTATTGTCTGTCTGAACAATGATGTTTCTCAAAGGCATATTTATCAGGTGGTTTACTGTGGCTCCCTTCCTCCACAATATTTGTGCAAAATTACTTTCTGGGTATTCTCCCTCTCCTCTCTTTTTGCTGTGAAATAATGATCACCAGTGTTTCTGCAGCAACGCATATTTCAAATCTTCACCTTTTACATCCTGGCACTTTGATTTGTTTTTACTACGAGTACTTGCTGTACTAAAATGTAACTATTTAAAACATGAAACAGTACAACAACTGCACTGGCAAAGTCGGTGTGAGACTGCATCTCAAACTGGGGACTGCACTTTAGCGTTGACGGAGAAACGTCTTGCCTTAAGAGTTTGCTTGATCACAGTTTACTTTGACACAGAGGTGATCGGTGCCAAAGAGAAGTGAAAATGTTACACAAACAGAATTAAGACGCATACAAAACAAAATCCATTGCACAAAAACTGCTCTGTCCTGTGCATGAGGAAACATGTTTGCTTTAAGAATAGTCACTCTTTCTTCCTCTCTGACCCTGAAGGGAAGGGTGGAGTGGGTGGGAACGGTGGTGATGAAAGTTTCACAGACTCAGAGCAAGTTTGTTAAAGCGCGTCTGACTAACTAGAAAATGTAACGTCCTTGGACATGTATGTGAATGAGTTATACCATTGTACGAATAGAAGCACATCCAAGAAATGCTAGAAAGTAATATTTACCCCCAATACCTTTTCATACACACATCCAGGCCTGATCAATGTCAGACCTGTAGACTCGAGAATCACTTAAACCTGTCTGACAACAACTTCAAGAGGAGATGAGGAAAAAAAAAAAGCATCCACCTCAGTCTGGAAAGGGTTACAAATAATTTTCTAAGGCTTTGGGACAGAAGTGAGATCTATCTATCCACAAAAGGAGAAAACAGAAAAGGAAGATTCTAAAATTTCAAATACTTTTTCAGAGCTCTGTAAATATAACTCATGGCGTAAATAGTGTCCTGAAGGCTGGTATCTATAAAATTCTATTAAAAAAAAATTTCATGGATGCCAAGTTATGGATTAAAACGTGTAACGATAACTGGTAAGATGCCAGGAAACATACAAACTAGATTTCCAGCATTTTTCTGCATCTTTGTTGAAAGCCTCTTCAAATTTTCTGTTACAAATTTAGGTTGACTTCTGCTTCTTGACTAGCAATCAGGTGCAGGTAATAAAAAATTCTGGGATTATATTCCTGCAACCAATTTAAATGGCAGATTATATTGCTTGTGGCAGCCATCCGAGGCCGCCTTAATGCTTGCTTCCACGAAGTTCCTCCTCTGACCTGCAGTCTCAAACAATACCTCACCAATTAGACAAAAATCTCACACCAAACTTTCAAACTCGTTTAGATAAAAAGTCAACGGAAATTTCTAAACATCTCAAAAATCTCGCATTGTTTTTCCAAAACCTGCAAATGAAACTACCTTATTTTACCACTTGATCAGTTTGCAATCATGGAGGCATCTTGTGTGCATCTTGATCATTGCCGCTTTCATAATTCACTGTACAGACACTTCATTTTCTCTGCTTTCCATTGCCATAAATCATTTTTTTTTAGTTTCCCTCAAACTCTGCACACAACAACCTATTCTGAGAGTGCGAAAAAAGTTTGTCATGGCTGAGCTCCGGTACGGTTTCCACTGATCATACATGCAATTTTTCGGTCTCCTCACTTGGTCTTTATATTGATGATGTTTTCCAATGTCCTCTAATAAACTTCCTAGATCTTCATAGAACATCTAGCTTTACAAAGTTTGTTACATGGGACTCAGTTTACTAATATGGTGACTTCTAGGGGGATTTGGTGATCCTGGATTTTTTTTTTTAGGGGCGTCACTGTAAAGAGGGCTGAATTAAAATGACCACCACAGCAGTCATATCTTTCATTCTGGTGTTAATTTCTTCTTTTCTCCATACTGTCAGAAGAAATCCAAATAAAACACAGAAAAGAATCAGGGCACAGGAAAGCTTCTGCAATGTACTGCACATTTTTTAAAAGTATGTCCACAAGCCAAAACGTCACAAAGCAGTAGCATTGTGGTCTCCGTTTACGTCTTTGTCAGACTCAGTCACTGACCTCCTCTGTGTGCCGTCTCAGAATCTCTTTGTAGCCAGCAGGCACCGTAAGTCCTATGGTGACAGACTTGTTATCTACTGTAAGTGAGAGCAAAGAGTGAGAATCTGGGCAAAGGCAGACTGCTGACAGCCTGAACGTTTAATAACTTAGTGCTTGTTCATTCTCCTACATCTGCCTCTCATTTGCTACGTCTCCCTTCATTTTCAGTCTCATTCCATGAGACTTCTAGCTTCCCCATATCTTTTACATTTTTCATCCAGATGGCCATTTTTCTTAGTTCTACTTTCTCACGCACTTTTTAAAAATACTTTTTTTTTGTCACCTTCCGTCATCCTCCGTTTTTCTGTCATCACCTGACAGCCACTTGAATGGCATGTTCCTATGGCAACCCCTCAGCCCTTCCTATGCGTCCGAGCTGAGGTACAAGCAACTCTTTTTTTTTTTTTTGTTAAATAAACTCAGTGTTAAACAATGTTACAAAGTTACAACACATCCTGTTTTGTGGTCACGGTGGTAAACATGGTGCCCTGACAGCAGGATGTCTGGACTGGAATAGTGTGTGTTGTGTGTGCCAAAGAAAGAGGCTGATGGACAAAGGAAAAGAAAACAAAAGAGGAGATTGAGGTTGATAATAAAATAATTTGAGCAGTTACATCCTGTAATAATTTTCATTTTTCTTTACACATAAAACTTTTTTATCCCAAAGTATTCACAAGTACTTAATTGCTTGATTTCCTTCAGTACTGCAAGGGGGAGACTACAATGACTTGTGATAGTAGGATGACATTAAGGTTACTCACAAAACACACACACACACACAAAAGTTTTGCTTTTTCTCCCCCTCTTTTTATTTCCCATACATGCCAAATGGGGGAAGCAGGTGCTTTTATCTATTTTTATATGGAAGTTTCAAATATTGGGAACGGCATTGCCTTTGATGAGATTTATTTAAGTCATTTTTAAATACATTGTGTCAATTGTTACGGATTTCCATAAAAAATATGCGTTAACAATGGAAGCTTTAGCAACAAGAAGCCTGTTTATGAGTAAATAAAAGAATCAGTAGGCCTGTGAATGGCTTCACCGAGGGCAAAATACCCAAATTCTCTTTGATTGACTCATATAAAGTCATAGGAGTTGCATATTAACTAGAAAATTGTATAAAATTCTCCAGTTAATTTTATAAATGCCATTATTAACTTCATCCTCACAATAAAGAACACATGCTGAGGAATTGTCTGAGGTTTACTTAGTAACATACCAGCCAAAAACAATTTGAAGAACTGCTGGAGGGAAATAAGATTTTTGTTTCTTTATTTTTGTTCACACAAAAATAAGATTTTTGTGTGAACAAAATACAGTAAACAACATTTTATCCCAAAATACACTAAATGG